>NC_056469.1:25921875-26221875 GCF_008729295.1 Plectropomus leopardus | reverse complement strand
GTTATGGCTGCTCGCAGGGAAGGTTGACAGCAGCAATGTGGGATATTTTGGAAATGAACGCGTGTGTTTAGGCAGGTGTGTTTAGGATGGCGGTGATTCAGTTGTTCCGGCTGGTTATCTGTCGGCCGGCAGCTCGTGCGACGCTCCGCGCGCACAGGAGGTACAGCAAGGTGCGCGAGCTTGTTACTGCTGCAGTGCGGCTAACGTGAGCTAACAGTGTGTGTCAGAGGTGGAGGTTTTCTCTGGTGCTTTACACGTGTGTGAAGCTGTTTTGTGCTGTCGTAACCAAACTGCCTGTCCAGTTAAATCTGACTTATCTTGTTTATGTAATTTTCAGTTATACTAATCATAATTTAGCACTTGGTTTTGGTAGAGTTTGGATGTAACTAAGTAGATTTACTCGAGTACTGTATTCAAGGACATCTTGAGTGTTTCCAGAATATGATACTTTATACTTTGTGCTATTTTTTTTACTTAAACACATTCATTTAATAACTTTAGTTACTTTGTGAATTTAGATTATTAATACAAATTATTATATGTTATCACAGGGTACGCTGCCCAGCTATATATAAAGTAATTAAAATAAGCTCCACCTTTACCTGCTGCATCATTAACCCTTTCGAACCTGGAGCGGCATAACTTTTCTGAGGCTGCTTTCAGACACTAGTATTTAAACTTTTGAGCAAGTAGTTGTAATTTCTCTTAAAATAAAAAAAAAGGCAATGAGTAACTTTGGAGGAAACGTCCAGCAAATTTCAAGATATAGATTTAGAAAATTATTTTTAAAAAGCTAGGGAAAAATATCCATAGAAATTTTTACAAGTATCATAATAAAATATTTTACTTTTATTTTACAGAGTTTTTTTTATGATCAAAAGAATTATTCACATTTTTAATTACGTCTTTTTCATGTTATTTCCTTGCTTTTGATTTGTTTAATTTAAACTTCCTCGTCTTTTGTTTGGGTCGTGTGCGTGTGTGTGTTAAATGTTAAATTTCATGTAATTCTCCTGTATGTTTTACACATTTCTTGCTTAATTTTTTAAGTTGCTCATTGCCTTTTTCTTCTGTTTTTGAAACAAAAAATCAAGCCATTTTGCCCAGGTTTCATATTGTTGATAGTGATGAACGCAGTAATGCACAACTAATTGTAATCCAGTAATATGATATATATGATTCTGACATGGACCGGTCTGCACAGTGAGTACTTTTAACTCATCAGAGGATTGGTGGTTTAATCCCTGGCTCCGCTTAGTCCGCATTTTGAAGTATACTTGGGCAAAATACTCAATCCCCAAATTGCTCCTGGTGGCTTTTCGGTTAGAGTGTGCGTGTTTTTAAGCTGAGGTAGCACCTTGTATGGTAGCCTCGAGGAGCTGTTGTGTGAATGTCTCATGTAGTGTTAAAGCACTTTGAGTTGTCCAAAGACTCGAATGGCCATTTACCATCCTTTTTACTCTCAGTACTGCAAGTATATTTTGATGTTTATACTTTTGTACTTTTCCATGAGCATGATTTTGAACGTAGGACTTTTAACAGTAATTTTTCTTTATGATGTAGCATCAATACTTGACTTAAAAGAATTACTTCACCCACAAAATGACCATTTTTTTTATCAGTTGCTCATGCTGTGTTACATTGAATACATGAAAAAACAGTTTTACTTGCGTGCATTCACGTAAAACAGTGAACAAATACATTTTTTGATCGATTGGAGACCATGTTTAACAACAGCAAACCTATATTAAAACACCCGTTTACAAACTTGCACGACTGGTGCAGCATAATCTAAGTCTCATTTATCCAGTCGTATGCTCAGTAATTACCAAACATGTATTTTTTACTAAAAACGTTTAGTTTTGGAGTCTGGCTTTCAAGAGCACATAGATAAGTTTCTCTTTCAGTTCAGTTTTAAATAAGGTTTGTTTTTGTTTGAGGCATTTGAGAAAACAAAGTTCTCTTCATGAATACAACATAACATGGCCTGAAGACTGATATAAAAATGGTCATTTTGTGTGTGAAATATTCCTTTAAGTTTGAGATCTGAATACTTCCATTACTGGTTATTGTCGCAGTTTAGGTACAGTGCAGCATTTTCTACAGAAAGCTTGACCTAACCATACCCTCCACTTCGTCTTCCTGCTCTCTCTCTCGTGGTTCCCTAAAAAAACAGAAGTAGTCGCAATATTTTTTTTAATGAATATCTACAAATTCGAAACTTTGGTTATGGCTGCCAGCATTTTGCTTACAGTTTAATATAAGCCAGGAGTGGTTGATAAAGTAAGAAATCATTAAGATAATGTTTTAATTGTATTTCATTCATTATTTCATTTAGTTATAACAGTAATTTAACATAAGAACGAGGAATCACTTCACCGCAATGCAGATATAAAGCTAAAGAATAGATAATCTCACATGGTTCAACTATCACTTTGATTTTATTTTATCAGCATGCACTCTGTTACCAGTATGTAAAGTTTTACCAGTTAAAACAAATGCAGTTTTAAACTACAGCCCCACAATAAACCCAATTATGTTTGATTTAAAAAAGTTTTTACTTCACTTCATGGTTATTTTGGATGCTGCAGTGTGTGGTGTTTCTGATTGTGTTGCTTTTGTCATGAACCTTTTAATCGTCTACATCTTTCTTGTCTTTCTGCAGGTGTGCCCAGCTTTATCAAAGCGACTGCGAGTCTTTGAGGCCCTCAGGGAAAAACATAACGAGAGAGCTGTTGCTGCAGAAACTTGCCTCAGTATCCGGCTGGCTGACGGCCGGACAGTAAAGGGGACAGCTGGTGTCACCACGCCTCTCTTTGTCGCTCAGAGCGTCCGGTAAATACATTTTACAGACGTATCCGCTTTTTGTTTGTTCTTACTTTAGTGACATAATAACAATACTTTTTTATTGTGTCTCTACTTGCAGTGTGAAAGGAGCGTTGGTCAGTAAGGTGAACGGGGAGTTGTGGGAGCTTGGACGGCCTCTAGAGGCAGACTGTGAACTACAACTGCTGGGGTTTGACACAGTGGAGGGAAGACAAGTAAGCACACCTTTTTACGATGATTTTTTTTTTTTTTTTTAAGTTTGAAATATAGCATGGCTGCACATGCTTTGTTTCTCACGCTGCCTTTAAGGTGGATCTTAAACTAAATGATTATGTTTGGGGTTTTTTTCTCCTTTGACTTTAGTAGTAAATATTCTCGGAAGAAGCTACTGGTAGAACGAAACATCAGTCAGTTAAAGACAAAAAATGGATGTCACAAAGTTATAAATAAACTTAAATAAGACACACTGCGCACATTTGCGATTAAACTTTTTGAGACTGGGTACTGAATCCTCAATGTGGATTTCAGTCAAGATCGGGACAGCACTCCAATTATTTATTTTTTTTAATGCCACATGGACCTCTTGGGCCCTTCTTCAGCGTGTGCATTCGGCAATGTTCCAAAGAAAGCCCACAGTTGGGGTTAATTATTAGTCAACACATGAAAACATATACAGTGCACGCCAGTTTATAAAGAAACTTACTAACAGAAAGTTAAAGTCAGATAAGATTGCCAGATTCAACACCAGATATTGTTAATCATGTTTTAATTCTGCTGGAACAAGTAATTCATAAGATGAGCAACGGAGGAGCTAAAGAACATTTCCTTAATATTTAGAGAATTTCACAAACTGTTATTTAGATGTTTTCAAGTTAGTAAGTCGGCGTTTAAAGATACATCAAACACAATTCGATGATCCAATATTATTGATGCAAAGTGAAAACATTGATATATGTTGTCATCTTCTTTTTTTCATGATTTTTTTGGAGTGTCTTTTATTGGCTTTTTAATGGACAGGACAGTTTGAATGTGAAAGGGGGAGAGAGAGAGGTGGCAACATGCAGCAAACGGCTGAGGCCGGAATCGAACCCACGCTGCTGCAATATATATTGACAATATATTGTCATTTTTAATATACGCCTTTAGTTTGAAAGTTTTATGGCACGTCTGTGTCTTCATTTCTTTCCAAGTGAGCGGCCCAGCGACGGGCAGTCAGTGGTGAGCAGCTAAGAAAACGACAACGTGGATATTTACTGATGTCATCTCGTAACGGTTGCAGGCCCTTTAATTAAATCAAATCAAGATCGTTTTGTTTTCAGACTTTGTCATTTCAACAAAGACTGTACAGTTGTCCAAATAATCAATATAATATTGAATCATGATGAAACTTGGGATTTACACTCCTGTTAGTTAGCGGACTGTTCAAAACATGCTCTATATCTTTACACCTCCTCTGTACCTCCCTCCCTGTCGTAGGCAGCATGGAGGACAGGGGCGTGCATCCTGAGCGGAGTGCTGGAGAAGGACTTTGGTGCCGAAGTGTGCAGAGAAGGCGCGTCAGAGCTCGGACTTTACTGTGACCATCTGCTGGACAACAGGTGAGAGACTCATTTAGGTGTCTCTGATACACGACTCCAGCGGGTTTGTTTTTTAGCCACACTGTCGTATACAGTGTCTGTCAAAATATCATCGGACCCTGTGTGGACTAATTGCTTTTGAAAAGTGCTCTGACATACCAAAAGACATTGAGATTATTTCTTCTTCTTTCTGCGTTTGGTGGCTTCCATAGATTTATTCCACCTGCGTTAACAAGTCAAGGTCTTATTTATTTTCCAAATATATCACAAAAACAAATACAGCTTGACCAGTTCATACCCAGCCGCTCACTTCCCAAACACAGAATCATTAACAACTTTACAGCCAGACAAAAAAAGGGAAAAAAGTTCAATAAAAATAACAACAATGAAACAAACAAATAACAAACAACAAATAAATATTTTTTAAAAAAGAGTCACACAGTATGTTGGTAGCTGCCATGTTTTCAACAAAGGAAAGAAGTAGTTGCCAAGTGGCGAAGAATATTCTGGTGGACCTTCAAGTGGTGAATCTGATTTTCTCTAGATGGACATAACACATAACCTCTCTTATATGTTGGGAATAAGATAACCTGTGTGTTTATTTTTCTGTGTCAAAGAAGCAGTGCCCATCAGATTCTTATCTATTAATTATTTTGTGCCGCTCTTATGGGCCCTTTTTCCCGTACAAGGATTATTAAAAAACCTCTGTATAGAGCCTTTGACCTCTTTTTCTTCCCAGTAATCATCTTGAAGCTGGTGCTTCTTGTTCGTTCTTACTGCTGCAGATTTTAATGCTTTCAGCGGTTTACCTGAATCTGTCCTCTTCATACACAGCTCCTTGTCTCTGAGCGATGTGGAGGAGAAATGTAAACAGGCTGCAGCACTCAAACTTCCTCTGTCCAGACTAGAGCTGAATACAGAAGAGGTCCGAGAGCTTTTCCAGGTCAGATATACCCATTTCTGTCGTGATAACAGTACACTTTTTTTTTTTTTTTTTTTTACAGCAGACTTGACTTGTCATTTTAACCAAGACCTACACCAGGTCCCTGGTTTGGCAAAACAGTATGGTCTGCTGTCATTATTGTTGTTAATTGCACCCATGTTTTGCCCTTTAATTATATGTTACTTGGCATTTACACCATCCTTATGTAGGATTGGTGAATTTTTTTTTCACTTGTTTTCTTTCTTTTTTTTAATGAGTTCTCACAGATTATCCTTAAAGGGCTTAGAAGCCTTATGTCGCCAAGACGTCTGTAAATCACAGATACTTCAGAGATGCTACAAAAGCGAATTCACGCAAAACACACCAGAAAGGACCAATAAAGTAAATATAAGTACAGATATGAACCTAGAAAAAACAATTTTTAAAAGGGGGGGAAACAGACGTCATAAATAGAACCAGAATGTCGGGGTGTGTCTTCATGATACTGTAGTCAGTTTTCAAACAAGGATGTTAAAAACATTAAAATAAATAAATAAATAGATAAATAAATACAAAAACTAAAATGATTGCTTTCAATAACTGAAGAATGTACAGGTGTAATATACTCTGTCCAACTTTCCCGTCTGTTTCAGTGCTTGGCCTGTTGCAGTCTAATATTTTCTACTTTATGTAAAACACAGTGAGACCAAGAAGTAGAGTAATATAGAACTGCAATGATGAAACAGTTTGCTCAGGTGCTGTATGCAATTGCAGGTTGTTATTCTGCATTGCTAAATTGCTCAATACCTGTCACAGCTTGTTTTACAGTGTTGCCTTTGATAGCATGAGTGTCAGTGATATTACTCACTGTGGGAGTGGCTCCTGTTTGTGGTGCTCCGTTGATGTTTTCTGTCCCTGTGTTTACTTACTGAGGTCAGGCTCCTTCCAATTGTCCTGCTGCCCACTTTAAACTATAATATATATGAATGTTGTGTGTGTTTTGTGGGTTGTATTTTGTATAGGACAATAAGCTGAGACTGCAGCTTGTTGAAGAGCAGATGAACGGCCCCACCGTCACAGTATACAGGTATTAATACACACACACACACCTGATGTGGACTCACCTGCACTGTCCTCTGAACTCTCACCAAAACATTTAACTTGTGTCAACTTTTCTGTGTGAATCAGGTGTGGAGACAGTGTAGCGGTCTGCGACGGCCCCCTCCTCCCACACACCGGCCTCCTCAAGGTCTTCAAATCACTCCAGGTGTGTGTGTGTGTGTTTGCGTGTGTGTGTCTCCGTCCTCTGTGTGCCTTTTGTGGTTTTATGTACTCTTGACTCTTCTCTCCTTTTGTTTCCTTAATTTTTTTATTACACAGTTCTTCCAAAATTGCCTTGTACCATTTTATCCAATACCATCTTATGGATTGATGGCCAATCCCTTGAAACCCAAACACAGTGTCTGTCTCTTCCTCTTTTTTCCTGATGTAATAGTAATGTATGGTTAAGCTGCTATAAATATTTTCAAATCGGTTTGATATGGAGGTAAAGAACAGACTGGATTGGTATACATAATTTTACCACCCGGTGTCAGTACAGAAGAATACCTCGCACATCTATTTCCAAACACATGCATGGGGGATGGACGAGCAGAATAAAACTTGCAGCATAAACTCCTACACACTGAGCTACATCAAAAATAATGACTTCAATGCAACGTTTCCGTAACTAGACGTTTATCAAGTAGACCCTGATCACTAGCTGTCACTCTTGACTCAGCAGCTGGACTCCAGTGGAACATTATGACACTGTGTCCCAAAAGCAAACAAGCGTCAGACTATCACAGTGCCCCCGTCCACATTGAATCCATTAAATATGTGCTTTGTTATGTCATGGGAACAATCCATATGAATATCAGCTGTGCACTCCAGATCTGAGTGGGAGTGTGACCACTTTCAAGAAGTATGAGTAGTCTACTTGCTATCTTTCTGTGTTTTTTAAACAGGAAGCACACATTTTGTATTGTGATTCTTACAGGAAATGACATTCAATACAGCCAACAGCAAGTAGGTTATTATTAGCGACGTTCATTTATAATAAACTTTCAGCTCTCTGATGATTTCCCTCCAGCTGTCACAAGATTTTACACCGTCAACAGAGGTTGCTGATGTAGGCTACTCTAATGTGCTGAAATTTGTCATAATGACAAATGCCGGTTCAGATGGTTTGCATTAAATCAAACTGGCTTTAGCTTGTGCACTGGTCTCGACCAGCAAAAACAGGAATCAGCTCTCTATAATTATGATTAAAAAAAAAAGACAACATTCAGACAATACCATTAGGACTTTTTTTAGATGCATGATAATCAAGGATAATGTCTTAAACCTCATATAAATTGCAACAATATTTTATTTGGACCCATGTGGTACAGTCTATCCTGTGGGACACATGCTGGTTAAGTGGAATTTTCCTCGTCTTTATTGATCCAGGGAGAGGGAGGAGTTTCCATACTGGGCTTTCACTGGGCAGACTGGTATTCCATGTAAGCCCGGCTGGAAATATCAGCAGCAGGATGTTGTGTTTGTCAGAGGCCAGTTTCCTGTCCTCGGCCCTTACAAACACACTGCCATCCATCAGACGTGCTGTCACTCTCATCGGTTCAGCCTTCCTCTTCTGGTTGACCCTCGCTCTCCCTTTCTCTTTTGACGCCTCTTTGTCAGCTCATTATTTTCTCTCTGCCTCTTCTCCCCAACTTCTCCACCTCTGTGACTCCCCAGCTGTCGCCCGTGACCCTGGCCAGTCAGACAGAGTCCTCAGGTTTGATGCGTCTTTTAGGTGTGGCCTTTCCAGGTGAGAAGGACAAGGTGGAGTGGGAGCGGGAGCAGGAGGAGGCGAAGAGGAGGGACCACAGACGCATCGGGACGGTAAAGACGGAATCTAAATGAGGAGACTAATGAGACAAGATTAACTGAAAAAGCACATGAGGTGTTTTCTGATCATAAATGTTGATGTTTTCTCACAGGACCAGGAGCTGTTCTTCTTTAACGACGTGAGTCCAGGCAGCTGCTTCTTTCTGCCCAAAGGAGCCTACATCTACAACACCCTCACCGACTTTATCAAGGTGAACATTCACTGTGCACGGTCACTGACTCTGTGTAAATGACTTGAATTAATCTGATCGTATACTTCTACTGTATGTAAGAGCATTTTGTGAGAGTTACTTCACCAAAACAAAAAGGCTGGTTTCAAGGTTAATGACCCAGACACACCAAACCGATTTTAAAGAACCAGTGTACTAATGGTGACGAAGGCTGATTTTTGGGTCACTTCACTCCGCCCATCTCTCAACCAAAGTAACTGCGCTTGAACACATCACAACGGTCAACGGTCAACTGGCACAAACACAAGAGGATATAACTCTCAATGCAAGCAGGCAGCGCTAGTCTGTATTCATCATTTAAAAAAGGGAATCCGGGCTGACCAGTAGCTCAGTTGGTAGAGCGGGCCCTCCATGTACAGAGGCTACGTCCTCGCCACAGTGGCAGCAGGTTTAATTCCAGTCTTCCCCTCTCTCCCCATTTTCACACTTTTTCCAATAAAGGCAAAAAAATAATCTTAAAAACAAAAGGGAAACCCGCAATACTGAGAGGATGGATTCAAGACGCTAGGACGTTTACCGTGAGCAAACGAACTAAAACGAAATGAAGCGATGTTGAAATTAGCTACAGACGTTTTTTGTACCACGCTGTAAACATGTTTACATCTGCTGTCAAGTTGGATATTTTATCATCAGTGTCTGTGAGGACTGACTTGGTCTTGGAGCCAGCCTCAAGTGGCCATTAGAGGAACTGCAGTTTTTTGCCTAATTTTCCAGCACCGAGCGAGTTGTCGTGTGCTTCAAATTAACTGAAACTATAATTTTGTTCAGCACTGCTTGTGCAGCTTAAACTGAAATAGCCCACATCAGAATGTTTCATTTATTAGGTTAAAAATGTAATATTGTCCACCATAACATCTCACACAAACAAAAACATGCACATTACATTAACATAACAGTAAATGATGCTGCGCTGATTGTTTCCCGGGGACGTACACGTTCATGTCAGCTGTCAGGATATTGCTGTGGTTAACCTTCAAGTATTGCACTGTTGTAACAGTCTGCCCTCGTTGTGCACTCATTGTCACACACATCCTTCCTTCCTGACTCTGTCTTGTAGAGCGAATACCGAAGGCGTGGATTCAATGAAGTCGTGACCCCGACTCTGTACAGCACTGCATTATGGGAGCGCTCGGGCCACTGGGAGCACTACAGCGAGAACATGTTCACTGTGACATCAGAGGGCACTCAGACCTACGCTCTCAAACCCATGAACTGTCCTGCTCACTGGTACACACACACACACACACACACACACACACACACACACACAGACACACACACACACACACACACACACTCCTGCACTCTTGGGTCTTTATAGAGACAAAGCTTCCTTCTCTTGTTTTTAGTCTCATGTTTGAGCAGCGTGTTCGCTCGTGGAAGGAGCTTCCTCTGCGATGGGCCGACTTTGGGGCGCTGCATCGTAATGAGCTCTCCGGAGCGCTGGGAGGTCTCACTCGTGTTCGAAGGTTCTGCCAGGATGATGCTCACATCTTCTGCACACCTGAGCAGGTACACACAACACACGTGAGCATGCACACATTGCTTTGTTGCAGACTTTTCTTTTCTAGGCCACTGTGTGCTTCTTAAGGTGCTGTAAGTGGGGTCAAACCTGTGAATGGGACACACGTGGGACCATATTACAGTGGTTAGATGGGCTGTACAAATAACTCCCGAGACATTCCGTGAGGCCTCAGCCTGGATGAATGACGGCCTTTGTCCTGGTCAAACATTACACCTCCATATGTGCATCACTGTGGCTGCACAGTCGGTGTAACCCTGCTCCCCTACATAGCTCTGGACTGTTCCCATGATTCTGATTGCGCTCCTCCAAACCTCCTGTCTGCGTCCTGTTAATTCGCTGATCATAGTCACAGGATACTTATCACTCTGTTAGTTTCTGAAATACTAATTGAATCTCTGGGGGCTTTCCAGTAAATACATAGGCAGATTTCTTTTTCTTTCGTCCAGTTTGAAAGTTAAACTCTCATGTTGTATAGCTTATTTGGTGCAATTATTTTTTAAACATCTGTGCAACACCTGGGTTCAAGGCACTGTGCAATTATCAATCAACCACCATAGTCTTCATTTTGTTTACATCTGCTTCTCCTTGAGATCACATGAGGGGGTGCATTCATGTGTCCTCGGGCACAGTAACTTTAATCATATTCTGTAGTGTATGATGCGCCATTATTTTCAAGTCTTGTAGGCTGTGCATTTTAGAGAGTAGAGAGAAAAACATCTGTGAATTATCTGATTTTAAGACTTGTGTAGTCTGAGCCCAGTTTTAAATGTCATCATTCACATTGTGTCCTCTCGTTGCCCTTGTTTTCAGCTTCTTTTCATTCTTTCTCTCCAGCTTGAAGAAGAGATTGTGGCGTGTTTGGACTTTGTGAGGAGTGTGTATCAAGTATTTGGGTTTTCCTTCCACTGCCTCCTGTCTACACGTCCTACACCATGCCTCGGGGAGCCTGAGCAATGGGATAATGCTGAGCAGGTACACACACAATTTCACATGTAGGTTAAGACTGGCCCAGCCGTTCAAATGTAAATGCACCTATACTGGACCCAATTAATTACAGCTTTAAAAAAATGAAAACTTCAAACGAAATGACACAGTGTAATGATATCCACATTCGCGAGGTACTTTTCATTAGAGATCTGCGCCGTGTCGGGCTGCTGGGTAGATGTATATCTCTAAATCCCTATGGACACATTTTAAATAGGCACAGCAGCAGTTCAAGCTGATTCAATTGAGTGAAATTGAACATTATGGTTCCAAGCTCCCACAGCTCACACACACACACACACACACACACACACACACACACACACACACACACACACACACACATACACACACACACACACACAGACCAACACAGCAGTCATAATGTGCATTAATGTACTTACATTTTCTAGTACACCTACTTACTTACTGTGCTCTATGGTGTGTGTGTGTGTGTGTGTGTGTGCGAGAGCAGCAGTTGGAGAGGAGTCTGCAGCACTTTGCTGAACGCTGGGAGTTGAATCCAGGCGACGGAGCTTTCTACGGACCAAAGGTCAGTGAGCAACATACAATAAATTAAGCTGATTTCCACACGAAAGGCCGACACCATAACAATTTTTCTGTATATGACTACCATGGCCAAAAGAGTTCTTGATACCAATATTATTATAATATCTATAGAATTATTATTTTTTTGGCATTTTTGCCTTTATTAGATAGGACAGATCAATATTGTGAAAGGAGGAGAGAGAGGGGGTGACATGCAGCAAAGGGCCGCGAGCTGGAATCGAGCCCGCGGCCGCTGCGGCAAGGACACTGCCGGCATTTATGGGGCACCTGCTTTATCCACTCAACCACCGGGTGCCCCATCTATAGAAATTTTGTGGGAAAAAAAGTACATTTTGTGTCTTTTTTGGCAAATGAAGCAGCATTTAGTTTTTATTCACCACATATTTGGTATAAACTCCTAGAAAATTGCAGGTCCACTGCAACTCTAAGGTCATTCAAATCAAGGCTGACGACTTGCCTGCGGCTTATTAAATCAAATATTAATTAATTTCTTGCACTGCACGGTAACTTTTATTTTTGTCTTAATATTTCTTTCTTTTAGTTTGCTTTTATTTCCTCCTCTCTAGCTCTGTAAGCATTGCATTATATGTCCTTTTATTATGCATTTCCTTCGCTTTGTGTCGTGATGCGTTTGATGTGTTATATCGAGCACTTTGAATTGCTTTGTTGCTGAAATATGCTTTATAAATAACTTGCCAAGGTACATCACAAACTCAAAAACCAATTACTGTCTAATATGCAAATGCCAACAAAGAAACGTGAAAACAGCAGCACAGAGCGAACTTATTACACACGATAACAAATCTCAAGCAGACGGAATATATCTTTCAGCAAACTTCAATCAAACCTCAGATTCATATGAAAACACTGCGAACATGCTGTAACATCTGAGTCTGACTGATGCTCACACATGTGGCTGATACTCTACAATGTTGCCAGACACCTTGATGCGCACTGCTTTTTCACCTGTCGTAGCGGAAGCTGCGGTGGTGGGCAGGACTTAGTACCAAATCTGAAATTTCTCAACGAGAGAGATTGGATAGATGTGCTTCCAGCCTCTTTTTATAGTTTTGTTTACTTTTCAAGTGGGTAACATGTTGGGAGACTATTTGCAGGCATCTCCTGCACACTGTCTAACTTGCAAAAGAAAAGAATTTACTTAGACTTTTCGGTAACTAGACCTTCATCAGGCAAATAGTGCCAGGACTGTTTGCTTGATCAAGGTGTGGTCTCCATATTGTGTCCTACTTATCCCTCTCCTACGCACCTATGGATGTGCAAATTATTCTTTTGTTGTGGAAAACCACATTAAACAAACTATTAATCATGTTGTGTTTTTCCATACTGAAATATGTGTCTAAAAGGAAACCTTAATAAACAGATATATCGATCCTCTAATCTGAATCTCAGGAAGAGAGAGTCAGATTTAGTATTTCCCCAGCTGGTGAACTCTTAAACATACTGTATTAACTTAATGATTCACAATCTCACCTTTCATCTTAGCTCACAGATTTTTTTAGAATCAGTTTTGTCACAGATTAGAGAGAGACGCAGACCTCCTTTTCCCTCTGGCTCTGCAGAGAGACATTTCTGAGCATTAAATGTTACAGTTCACACTGTCCTCTAAAACAGGAACAACCATAAAAAAAGAAATCTGTGATGGTTGTTCACAGCGCATAAATAGCTACTTGTGTTTTATGAAAATAGAAAGTGGCTTGACTTGCGATTGACCTCGGTTTCCTTGGAGTCGATTCCATTTTTCTCTTTGCAAGAAGTCAGTAAGCTTGAAGAGGAAGTCAGCTTGAGGCAGACGTTACATGATCGAGCTCATGTGGAGGCACAGAGAGTGGAGGTAGGTCAAGTCAGGGTGGGGTTACATACACACTAACACGCTCCATGTAATAAACAAACATTCCTCACAGCCATCTAGCTAGGGTGTGTTAGCCACAATTAGTTAGATCAGCTTCTCTTGGATGCAGTTTTGTTACCATTTCTGTCCACAAAAATGCAGATTGTCCCCCCGCAGCATCTGATTTGTAGATCTTGGCTGGAACAGAGAGGTGAAGCCCGACACTAACACACTCTTACATGTTTCATCACAGATTGACATCCAGATCAAAGACGCTATTGGCAGACAACACCAGTGTGCCACAATCCAGTTGGACTTCCAGCTGCCGATCAGATTTGACCTTCAGTATGTCGGGTGAGTCATAAATATCAGCGCTTCACTACATCAGTAGTGATTTAAATCTGCCACTGGCACAGTTTCACGTCTGTTTGATGAACCCACGAGCTGTATGTGATGTCCTGTAGGAGTTAAAATGGCAGAAGTCCAACGCCATGGGGACCTAATTTGATCATGAAAGCTGAGTCCTGTTATTGGATTTATCAGTTTACCTCCTAGTTAGTAATTCAGCCCTCCCTCCCTCATGCTCTCATTATATCCAAGTGTTTTTGTCAACTCTGTTCAGTAGTGAGCACTTTTGTTAAAAAAAAAAAACAACCTCTATCGCAGTATGTTTAATTATATGTTGTAGCTAGGGTTGCAGGATATGCCAAAAAAAAATCATAATTATTTTGTCAGACATCGTGATATGAGTTGTGGTTTTCGTGGCATTAGTATTTTTTTCATTTAATTTTCACTTAAAAAAATATTAAAATGATGATTTTTGCTCGGGTCTGTAACAAACAAGCATGACCTCTTGGGTCTGGAAAAACTGAATTGTAGGCCATCGCATCTGTAGCACCACATAGCTTCATTTTGGTATGTTTTGACACAATTTACCTTTATCCAAAAATTGCAGCTCCTACAATATGGAAATTGCACTTGTACTACTGTGAGTGAGATAATAGTATAATTCTGCAGCCCCAGTTATAGCATTGATATTTGTCATGATATATTACGTTTGACAGTATACCACTTTTGCTTAAAAATAACAGGGATGTCTGTTTTTTGTTAATCCAGCAAATATTTTATACATCATTGTACTTTTTGCATAAAACAAGTAAAGTAAAGTAAATGCTGATAACAAAATAATAGTAATTTCTATAGAATAATGACACCATCTGCATTTAGACCCTGTTCACGTTCATTATGCAGTTCTGTCTGTGTTTGGAAGATTTATAGCACAAAGGAAGCGTGTCAACCGTTGTGCAACAAAAACAGGAAGAGGATAGTCCTTTTGTTTTCCCCGTAGCTAACGGTAACTATGCACACTTACCAAACAATCAATGTAAACTCTTTACAGTTTATGCCATTACGTTACAACTTTTAGAGAAGTTAAGTCCCTTCCCTTTATTTTGACCATAAGGGGACCTTATTTTTGAAAGAAAAAACAAAAAAAAAACGGCGAGAGACAAACAATTTTTTGATCCCGAAATGTGCCATGAATACACACATGATGACATGATGTTAGGCAGTTAATTTTGCAAATCAATAAGGTTATAGTTTGTCATAGTACCATTTTAGTTTTGTGTGAAAACGCTCAGTGAACTACATCTCTGAACTCTCATGATAGATGTCACAAACACCAGCTAGCCAGGTAGCTACGTTTTGTACAAAAATGTACAAGTTTTTGTACAAAGTTTTTTTACGTGATGTCTTCTTTTATCAGCCGTGAAAGAACGAGCAGAACCTGTTGCATGTGTACGTACATCCTGGAACGAAACAGACAGCATCATTGCTCCAACAGGAGAGTAGGTTATGTGGTCATTTGTGCGACTTTGTGCGTGTAGTTTTTTAAAGAGTTTTCACAGTCTTACACTTTAACAGTTTCTCATAAACTACAACTTTCTTGACTTCAAAGATGATCTTTTACATCAACAAACGTGTAATTCATGGCACGGTTCAAACAGGATAAAATAATTATTTGTCTTTCGACATTAACTACCATACGTAATTTTTCTGAAATAATGTCCTATGTTTGTCCACCGGAAGGGGAGGGACTTTTTCTCTTTATCCTAAGTAGCTGACATGGTGGTTGGTGGAACAACCCAAGTAAATTTGGAAACTGTGACAGTTACTCGGCTCTGAAAGCAAAAACTGAAAGCAATGTGCTGTAGGGGGATAATTGTTGAAAAGCTGTCTGTTTCCGATTTTATGCAGTGTTCCCAAGGAGCTTTAAAAAGTCTTCAAAAGGCATTGAATTCATTAATTTTAAAAATAAGGCCTAGATTGGTATTAAAATGTATTAAATCAAAAAATGCTAAGTCATGGTAAGTAGGATTATATGAATTGTTTTTTTTTTTTCCGATGTTGCATTGAAAAATCTCAAAATAAATGGTAGTATCAATTTAAAAAAAAATAATTACCAAATCCTTCTTCTTAAACTTTTCATGATAGGAATTAAAGAAGTGGAATCCCAGATACAGAATGAGACACAGAAAATCGGTAATAAAACCGGCTAATAAATGCTGGGTATTTCCCAATTCTAATCAGATCTAACTTTTTCACACGATCAAAAATATCATGTTTATTATTACAAAAACTGCTATAAATATGTTGGTTCTTGTTGGGTTTTTAAAAAAAAATTTTAATTGTAAAATTGGTCTTAAATTTGATCCCAAATGGCATTAAATAGTTTTACAAAATATTAAATTTAATTTGCCTTAAGCTGTAGGAACCCTGTTAATGGATAGCTGCTCCGATATAAAATTTCTGATAGCGTTCAGATTTACACAATATGGCATTATTTATTGTCATATCATCCAACCTTTACTTTTTTTCTTTTTAAATTTTGCTCAGTCGGGATGGACAGTTGCACAGGCCAGTGATGGTCCACAGAGCCGTGCTGGGATCACTGGAAAGGATGATTGCTATACTGGCTGAAAACTTTGGCGGAAAATGGTGAGAAGTGGTCAGATATATTTTATTAAGCTGTGTGTTGTACATTCATTCATTTATTATATTCATATTTGGTTTATTTGCTCATTTCAGTGTGCAATAACAAAACCCATGATTCTCTTTTTCTCATAATACGTCTACACATTACATGAACAAACAGGAGCAGGAAGAAAAAAAATACCCTTTTCTTACTAATAACAGATGCAATTGTAAATACAGATACAAATAGACAATCTTTTTATCTTTACCTCTCTGGTTTTAGGCCGCTGTGGTTGTCCCCAGCGCAGGTCATGGTAATTCCTGTGGGGGGCAGCAGTGAGTCGTACAGCAAACAGGTCAGTCAGTGATGAAGATTTCCTTCTGGCACATCAGCCGACCAAGTGCGCCTTTTTTTCTTTTTCTTTCTGTTGTTATTAATCTGCTTGTTTAAGTGAGACGAACAGATACAATCTTTAAAGAAGTGCATGTCTCCTGTTAAGGTGGTCCAGCAGTTCCGTGAAGCTGGCTTCATGGTGGATTTGAATGACGATCAGGGAGCAACCTTAAACAAGAAGATTCGCTCCGCTCAGCTGGCCCAGTACAACTACATATTTGGTAAAGATGAATAATTGGATGAAACTGTTGCTACTTATCTTACTAAAGCCTGTCTGTTAAGTTCACTCCCCATTCATGCTGTTACTGATTATGACTACATATTATTTTTGTGTTTCTGTCCAGTGGTGGGAGATAAAGAGAGTGAGAGTGAAACAGTGAATGTGAGGAGCAGAGGGGGTAAACAGCTGGGAAGGAGGCCGACAGAGGAGGTGCTGACATCCCTCACACGGCTACGAGACACTAGGAGCAACACAGACGAGTTCTGATGGAAAAGGTCCTGGAAATAATGAGTCACTAATGTAATCGATGTTACATGTTCAAGCTGTTATACTTCAGCTTTGTCTGAAGAAACGGCTGCTACAGTTTGTAATAAAAGTGTATAAAACATTCCTCACATGTTGATAATGGCGTCCTCTGATGAATCCTAAACAGTACAGAGAGATTTAAAGCTATTTTAAGATCGCTATCAGTCAGAAATTACCCGGTCGCAGTGGCAATTTGTTCACTAAAAGCCGTTAAATATGCGAAACCCCCGCTTATGTAAGTGCGTGTCATGATATCAGAATAGAAAACCAGGCATACCTTTAAAAGACTGGAAGAAAGGGAGGATACACAGGGGGATTTGACTAAAATAGGAGAGGGAGCAGCAGTGTCAGGGCTGTGTGTTTTCATGTGTGTTTAGTGGAAACAGTCAAGTCAAGGTAAAGGTCAAAAGGATTGGAAGTTTTTCCTCTTTAATTGAGAGAGGGCAGCAGGATGGAAAAGACATCAGTCACAACAGGGACAGCGAGGGCGAAAGGGAGGTGTCTGCTCCGAGAGGATAACCCGAGTCGACTGGACAAAAGCAGCTGCTTCACTGAAGCTGCTTGTTAAACAGGTGGAGGGACTGTGTGGTTTGTTCTTATGGACGTCTTTTAGTAGGACAGAGGGGAAAGGTGAGGCGAGTGCATGAGGAAGCATCTGCAAAAAGTCAGACACCGGTCGTCTCAGATTGAAAAAATGTCTCAAATAAACTCAGATTAAACAAACTCGATGACATCCATGTTCCCAACATTCAGATGTAATTGTGAATGGATATATACTCTTGAGGGGTGTTTGTAAGAAAAACTACAAAATCCTCATTTCTTCGCAGGCTGTAGCTGCTTGTAGTGCTTCGTGGGAATCACAGAAGGCTGTTAGTAGACCTGTGGCTCAACATTATGGTGTTAAATGGTCAGTTGAATTCAGCTTTATTGTCATTTTGCCATACATTTATTTGCAGAGCAGCATGAGAGCATTTCTCAACATTTCAGAAGCAGAACACAAAAACAAATATCATGAAAAGACATTATCATTGCAAACAAACTCTTAAAACTAAAAGTAAAACAAAAAACACTTGACACCAAAAATGCTTACACTGTTTGTTTAAAAAAGACTTAACTCTAAAAAAAAAACACTCAAAAATTCAACCCACCACTTCCAAAAAAAGAAAGAAATCTTGTTTAGGCCTTCAGATATTCTTAGTTATATGTCAGAGTGTTTTGCGACGTCTGTCTGAAATTTCTGCCTGCATTTCAACGTACAGGTGTTATGACATTTGTGCTGCTCAGGATGTGAAAAAAGGACACGTAAAGGGATACTTGGCTGATTTTAACTTTGTATCAGCATGTGGGAGATGTGTGTAAATGAACCGTCGTAAACTTCACTCTATCTAACCAGTGTTCAGATCTCCCGGCTAAACTCTGCTAAAGCGTATTGTGTCATCTGGCGAAGTTCTGCTGTTTCTCAAGCGCTCGGCCTTGAAGCCAATTTTTGTAGAGGCTGAACAGTGGAGTTACAACTCTGGAGTCGACTTTCCCATTGACTTACATTGGCAAAGAGACGTCTGTTAATTGTGGTCACATTTGTTTTGAGTGTTACAACGTCTCAAAATGACACATTGGGATTTGGTCGATCCGATCCGATAATGTTACTTTACAAAATTGCTAATGATAAAGTTTGAAAGTTAACTCCTTGTTATTTCGTTTATTTAGCTTTCGACTCGTTGCACCTTGAAAATCAATGCATTCCAATAGCCGATAAATTTTATCCATTGGCGGTTTTAGGTTAACAGAGTCCTCCGGTGGTTTTTGCAGCCGTGGTGAAAGTGGCCAAACAATCCTGCAACTGCCATCAGATTAAAAATGTAAATCTTGATTGTTGCTCCGAACTATGTGACATTAGCTCGAGAGTACAGTTTTTAAAAAAAACGAAGTACAGACATTTCTCATACAGTCAAAACTGTTAAAACCAAAACTTCAGCATAAAATATTTCACTTAAGTAGAACTCCATTACTTGTCGTAAGAAGCTCATTGAGAAAAGGTCTTTAACTTTTAAGAGACGGACAGCTCTTTGTGGTTTTCCCACGAGGACTTCCCTTATATTACAGCCCAGATAAACATCTATGACTCCCTGAATGAATTCTCTTTATTGTCTCACTATTAAACTGTAGTAAAAAGCTTTTTTTCTTTTCACTCCCCACGGCAGATTTCTTTTTCGGTAAACCCGTTTAGCTAAAAATAATTTCCTATGAACTCTGTGTGACTCCACCAGTTGAATGAAGGATTGCTGTGTGTGTGTGTGTGTGTGTGTGTGTGTGTGTGTGTGTGTGTGTGTACACAGAGAACAGATAGTCGGGGTAGAGGGTGGGTGCACTGGGGAAGTGAGGAGAGCGACTGGAGCCTGATATTGTAATCTATAAGTTAAGATTCCAGTGTTTACTGGAGCTAATGGTCTGTGTCATCACTACGCAACTACTGTGCAATGCCGGCTGGTATCGGCGTCGTTTTTTATCTTCTCATTTAGCACTAAGCTGACAGAGAAGTTAGAGGCTCGCTACAAGCACTACTATAAATACTGACATGACAACGAGAATAAATCTGTAACAACTCTGTTTTGTTCCCAAGGCAGTCATAAAGGGTCAATTCATCCAGATTCCCTAATACATATTTTCTGTGTTTACCCCCTCTGGTATGTAGCCATTTTTGGTTTTGCCTGCCATGTGTTTGGGATATGAAATTTTTGAGTGAAATATCTCTAAGGATTACCATTACATTTGGAGCAGACATGCGAGTCCCCCTCAGGATGAATCTTAACAGCTTTGATCTGATTTTTCATCTGCGGTGAGACTATCCTTAAAAAGATTACAGCAAATAAGGTATTTTTTATGATGGCCTTTGAAGAAGACAGTAAATTACTTACATAAGTTGTCCATTTGCCTGTCTCTGAGTTTATTGATTTGTCACTATTTTATTGGCAAAAAAAGACACAAAATCTAAGTTTTTGCTTTGGAATTTCAGTTTGTTTCGTTATTTGATTATCACAGTGCTGTAGTTGCCAGTTAATACAAGTATCGACTATTTGCTTATACCTTAAAATCTGATGGTCGTTTGTTATAATTATTGTCTGATGTTACAGTAAATTGAGTCTCTTTAGATTTTGAAGTGTCAGTCAGACAATACAGGACATTTGAAGGCATCACTTTTAGCTCTTGAAAATGAGATTTCCCATTGGTTTTTTTTGTGTTTTAAGGCTCTGACACACCAAACCGGCATCAAAGAACTAGCAACAACAAAGCCAACTGATGCGTTGCCTCATGTTGTCAGTGTCTTGGCCAAAATGTTGCACATGAACAAACTGCAAAGACCACAGCCGACGGCCAACTAGCGTGTACACCAGGTCTCATTCATGCAACGTGAGGAGGGCAAATTTATGTGTTAAGTGTTCTCAGAGGGAAATATTTTCTGGCATCCATCAATGTGTTAGTAGCTCCAATCTTTTCATAGGTACTAATATCTACACCTGCTGCTGACTACTCATAGTGCTTGTGTAAATAAGGAATGCACAATAGCAAATATTGCTAGTCATTCCTATTATGATCCGTTAAGTTCACAATATGCAGATACCTTTGAGAGATTAAAAAAAGAACACATTTAGCTAAATTAGTTGGCAATTAGCGGATTCAGTGAAAAAAAGATCAGTGATGGCCGTCAGCGATTTATGAGATCGTCAAATAGCTGAAAATACCGAGCCGAGCCAGACCAAGCCCGAATCTCTCTATTTCTCGAGGCGAGGAGGAGAGGGATCTGCTGTGTGCTGCTGCCATTGGAGATATCTATCAATCAATCAGTCAATGAATATATTTAAAATATATGTTGATAATATGTGTTTGATTTACTTAATATATAAATAAATAATAATTAAAAAATTATTTTCTGTCACACCATTAGGCTAATAAAAGAAGAAAATATTTTTCTTAAGTCCACTTTGCCAAAATAACTTCAATCTCGGCCTCAGAAAACTTTTTCTTTCCGTCTTCCTCTGTTTGCGACATGTTTGCAGGATGCATCTGTCCATAGCAGTTTCCACCTCCTTATATGGCTGTTCTTTGGTGAGGATGTATGCAAATTACTAACTAGCAGGAGTCAGTTGAGTTTTCTGCTGCTTTCATGAATCAAGTGTAGGTTTTTAGTACTAAGGTGTTTTATGCATAAATGTACTCACAGATTTACTAATATTTGATGAATGAGACGCTTTTGCATGAGAGGACAGAAAGAAAGAAAATTAATATTAGCTCATGTAACAAGTTTGTGTTGATCTCGCTTCCTCTTAACTTTAGTCTTTTGTTTGCCTTCCTAACTTCTGTTTCTTGTCTCACGCGCTCAGCTGAACCACCGATCACGGTGATTTAATTGAAGGACTCAACACACACTGACGGCCCAACAATGACCGATGGCCAGCTTGATATACTGTTAATCACTTAAGCTAGAAAATAACTATTCGATGCAGCTATGGCTGGGTAATATATTGATATTATATCGATGTTGTGATATGAGACTAGATATCGTCATAGATTTTGTATATTGTAATATCACAAGTGTTGTTTCTGGATTTAAAGTCTCTTGTTCTTTGGAAAAAATAGCTTTTCTAAACAAGGGCACCCTTAGCAACTGCTTATATGGCTTAATGGCGAGGGCCAGCTCTATTTAGTGATGAATATCTGTACTGTGGCGACGTTCTTGAGGTTTGAAGCCAAGTTCTTAAGGAGCTTTTAGCGTTCACTACTGTGACAGAGAGTTTGTCCTAATAGAGAAGCACTTTGGGAACCAAACAGCAGTCGTAAAGTGACCGATTTTGAGATGACTGTTGTTCTGGAAGTCCAGTTTTCCTGGAGGGATGCAGGGTGGTGGTGACCCAGGCAGGGAGGCAGAGCCTGAAGGGAGGAAGATAAACAGGCTGCCCTGTATTGTTCTCCTGGTATCACAGAGAAACTGTCAGCTTGACTGATTGAAGGCTGAACCTCCCAAAATAGGCCCTGTGAGGCCGGACTGCCTTTCCCTTCCAGCCTGTTATAAATAACCCCTGTGTGTGGGGGTGGTAAGGGTGGGTGGGTGTGCTCATGCGTTTTATGTGTGTGTGTGTGTGTGTGTGTGTGTGTGTGTGTGTGTGTGTGTGTGTGTGTGTGTGTGTGTGTGTGTGTGTGTGTTTTGGAGTAAGGGCAAGAAAGAAAGGGAGTGTGTGAGGAGAGAGAAATGTGAGCTCTGCCATGGTGGCTTTAGAAAGTGAAGCCACTGAAAACAATAACAGGAGATCTGAGGGGCTCAGAGCCAAACGGTGACAGGGACCCAGTGGTCAAGACCCTCTTCTGACCTCTTCTCAACACACACACAGAGACACACACACACACACACTGATTTGGACTATTAGTATACTCCCTGGTGTGTGTGCTAATGTTGGGATTGAGGCTTGTAAATGACCACCTGAGGGAATATCACTTGATCATTTGGACTGTTTACTCGTTTCAACAGGTGTTCTGTGGCGAAATGTTGGTTTTTTTTTTAATGCAAATGTATGACAGCAGTGCAGCACTAGCACGCATATAAAACACCTAACTCTGCAGCTGGGTGGTGGACCGCTTGTTTACAGCGCCCGGCAACAATCATCTAAAAAAATCCGTTCTTTTAAATGTAAACCAGCGGAATAAAGTTGTCAGAAAGCTTTCTTCTTCGACCCCAAAACCTCAGCCCACCCGCATTGCCAGGCCTAACAGTCTCGGCTCTCTTTCTCGCCAACTCCCTCTTCGTCTCTGCTTTCCCCCTCAGTCTTCTGGGTCCAGTAACTCTGCTCAGCTCAGCCCCAACTCTCAGTTTATACAAAGAGTTTTCGGGGGTATGTTGCTTCTTATTTGATCTGGCTGCTCTCTCGACCCGTCAGACGGTCTCCGCTTTAATCCGCCGGTGTGCAGCTCACGCCTTTGATTTGTGCTTGCACTCGGCTTTACATTAATTTAATAGATGCTCCTGCATGCATGCACTCACGCTGAGCTGGTGACTGCGCCAGTTCAGGGAAGTCACACTCACAAAGACACACAGATAGCTCTTAACGGAGCACAGTAGTGTACAGTCTGAACCTGGCCTCAGTCAGCTCCCAAGTATGTCTGCTATGCTCAACACACTGCTGACCTGATTTCCTATCCCGCTCTCATCAGAGCGGGATACCTAGAGAGAAGAGAGAGCAGGCCGAGGCCAGAGAAAGAAAGTCTCTCTGTGCAAAAGAGGCATTTGGTTTATTGTTCTAGCCAACCTGTTGAATCGCTCTCAGGAGGGAGGAGTTTATGGGTTCAAGGGAAGGTCGGAGGTCATGTTGACTCTTGGGCCCTTTTAGTAAGCGGAGGAGAATAAACCAAACCCCTCTGTAAATTTACAAATATTTACAGTCGCCGTTCTCCTCCCGCTGCAGCTCACTGTAAATTCTCAGTTTTTCATGAGAAGGAGAAGAAGGGAAGGCTCTGGAGGCTAGCATCAGTTTTGAATTTGCTTGCGTGACTTTGTGCCAACCCATGTGGAAGACGCCCATGCTCTGATATCCCACACTGCTGCTTGTGATGTTTAAATGTTACAGGATGCAAAAGCAGACCATAGAAATGTGACAGAAAACTCGAGGGTGGGACGAACATCCAGACTTCCAAGATGCAAGTTAACTATTTAGAAATGACAGCTGATAGCTGCAAGAGTTGATTCACTGCTCGCACAACGTTTTGGGATGTGAGGAGAATCAAAATGATGTGATGATTACCAGAAAGCCATTTATCCCTGCACAATCATGGAATTAACTCAATAAACCAGAAGTTTATTGAAGGATGCAGCTATAGCTGTAACTGAAGCCACATCAGAAAGCGTTCGTTCAAAATTCAGCCCTACATTATCGACTGCACGTTAAATAAACTTTCACTCCCTTCCCCATCTCAGTATGCTGTGCAGACACTAGTGAAGCCTTGGGGAGTAAGAGGAGGAGACGCTGACCTCAGACTTTGACCTCAGGTTGTTTTCAAGATTCCTGCTTGTGGAGGTAACTTAAACCTGGTCGAGCGAAGGAGAGACTGAGTGGTCAGTTCATGCAAGGCTAAAGGAGGAGAGGAGGTGCTTGAGTGCGCGGCCAAATCCTTGACGTAGATGTGGCTCAGGGCACGTTTGAAATCTTGCAGGAGTTTATCACGAAACTCTGTTTCATAACTGTGACTGTGTATGCTGTATAATTGTTTATTTTCAAATATCTTTGACTGTAAATATATGTGAGAGTTGATTTGTAGTTACCTAACTATTTGACAAAAATCCAGCTTAACCGTGTGTGTGTTTGTGAGTACAGAATATTTGCGACAAAAGACTTAATGCATCTGGCCCCTTCTAAATATTCAACCCGTCTCACTCCCAACTCATCAAATACTAACACTTGGTCAGCGGCCCTCGGCTCCGACATTGACGTAGAGAGGTACCCTTTAGTGGCAGCATGTGATGCACTGGGCAGCAGCATTTTTTTTAATGCGCACAAAAAAAGACCACACACTCAGGGACGATGGTCAACCAAATTTGGATTTTGACATGGGAGCCCGCTGTTGGCATAATAGTGTAGTGTGGCATTATGTGTTGCATGCTATCCTACTGATGAATGTCACATGACGACGTTTTACGTAAATACTTATTTTATAAGCCAAACTTAACCATGTAATTTTCTTGTCGAATCCTATGGCGTTCAACCTAAAAATGCCCCCCCCCCAAAAGTAAATGTTCATTTTTGTTATTGATATTAGCTTATTATTGAGCCGATGAAAAAAATCAACATAAATTGACAGCTTGGCTAACAAACAATGATTTAATTCGATATGAGCAGATGTGTAAATTTCATTTCATTCATTTCAGTTAGGATTTTATTTTATGTCACCCACAAAACTTAAGATTCTGCAAAGATGTTTTTAAATGTCTCCGCTAACCTACACAGGGAAGAGTGATATGGGTAATTCTGTGTTTTATTTACCTCGGTAGTGGCAGCCGGGAATAACGTCACCCCCGAGTTGACCCCGTTCCACTACAAGTCAGAAATACCCAAGATGTGTTAGCGATACCAGCTCTAGCCAGGTGGTCATTCATTTTCTTTCTTCTTTTTTTTTATTATTTTGGTGCTGCTTCCCAGATGGCTTTTATCATTTCATTTTCTCTTACTCTGATACTCTCCACACACACTCCACTCCACCAGCCTATACTTTTAAATGTTCTGACTGTGATGATCGGTCACTGATGAACGCAACAATTTTGGCACCCCCTTCTGGGTGGCGCCCTAAGCAGCCACCTATGTCGCCTAGCCTGTTGGACGATCTGCTAATGATTAATCCATCCAAAAATGTTCAGGGTGAGTTTTGACAGACATGAGAGAGGTGTTGATCTTCTCCTCTAACTTTCCTCAAGAAAGCAAATAGGCACATTTGCCAAAATGTTGAACTATTCCTTTAAACAATATTTGGTCTGTGTACACATTAATAGTAAATTCTTTGGGTTTTTTCTGCATTTTTAATCTTCCAGACTGTCTATGTTTCACATAGTGTTCATACCTCAGATAATATTTAGCGAGAATAGTTTCTATTGAGGTTGGATTACAATTCAAGCAAGCCAGTCTGCTGCCGCAGGGCCCCAAATGCCGGGTCGCCCTGTACTTCCCATATTCACCTTGTTTCATTTGTCATTCATTTATTTGATTAAATGCAAATTTGTGTGGGAATATGCACTATTCAGGCACAGTATCAACTGAGCTGATGGGGGCCTCTCTCGGAGTCCTGCATTATTATCCAGTCTTGCGTCTCTGTTGTGTCGAGATTCGGGCCCCTTCACACAACAGTTGGTTGGGGCTCATGGTACATTTCTGCCTCGGGGCTGCCACAGCGGGTTAATCTGGCCAGAGTTCATACGCATAAATAAGTAGGTAGAAAAGAGAGTTTTTGATTTATTATATAGGCTTTGGTAGTCTCGTTTAACCAACTTATATTTTGATTTAATAATGATGGCATTTTAAGATGCTTAGCAGGATCTTGGAACATTTTTTACTCATGCTTAAGCCATTTTGAACAATGCTTGTGACATGGCACTGTGGATGGCAGTATCTGTCTGACTGTGCGTCTGTCGGTCAGTCCACAACTGAAATATCTCAACAGCTCTTGGATGGGTTGTTATGACATTTATGTTTCCCTCAAGATGAATTGTAATAACTTCTCCGCTGAGTTAGGTGCCTTCACAGAGATTCCTAAACATTTCCTCCAGTGCCATCATGAGGTCAAAATTTTAAATCGTCCTGTCTGTTAGTCTAAGACCAAACACCTGTAAAACTGATGACATTCCCATCGGCCTCATGCAGCTTCTTTTTTTGTGTGTGTTAGCATCTGTTAGCTGTTAGCATCACACAGCTAACTTTACCCAACAGTTGTGAACAAATCCAGCCTTTACGCTGTCAGCGTGAGATTATTGACTTACTGTTGGATGATATTGTCAATGTCACAAATATGCATGGCAATTTTTAAAATTTTTTTCTTTGCTGCTGCTAAATCAGACATTTCAGGCCACAACAGTCCCCAAAACAGCCTTCAAAATCCTGGAGGGACTAGGTCTCACAACAGTTGCAGTGACTCCTTTTTCCTTTTATCAAGTAACAGACCAATAAACAGAATCAATAATGACATTGATATGAAAAAAACTCTTATCAATTCCCATCCCTACACACACAAATCTAACACAATGAACACAGTCAACTTTACACCTGCTAAACATCAGCATGTTAACTCTGTCATGAAAAATCAGCGTGCTTGTGTTAGCATGAGGCTGAGGCCTCACAGAGCCCCTGGTGTGGCTGCAGAGCGAACGCTTCTCATCTTACCACATCAGCGTAGCGTCCTCCTATCTCAGATAATCTGATTATCACGATTATTATTTTTAGTGGTAGTAGCAGTAATAAAATAATTACAAAAGCTTCCTCTGGACCTGCCAAGAGAAATAACTCCTTATATGTGATAGAAAGCTCAGCTCTCAGCCCATGTGGCCATTTTTGGGACTTAAACAGAACTTTTATCTGTTTAATTTAGCACCGTAATGTAAAAGTAATGACAATATGTTACTGGTGTCTGTCAGTTCTGTCATCGTTGACCGAGATTTCCTTGAATGAACTTGACAGGAATTCACTGGCAACAGCAGTTAATTGAAATCCAGGCTGTGATACAACACACAGTCTATACCCAATCAACCATAAACATACCGAAGCACTTATTATAGCCCAGCTGCATCGTTCTGCTTTAAAGGTCTCTTGTGGTCCGATGTGTTTCGATGCCAAACGTGGCTGCGCTGTGCCAAGCCATACCTTACATGCCCGTTCACGCAGACATAGATCCTGTTGTTTGTTGTTGTTATGTGTACATATGTGGCCCAGTGGCTTCCCTGAAAGGACAACAATTGCTCTTTGTGTGAATAATTGGAACAAGGTTATTTCAGCAGTTTTGTCAGCCAATTAGGGTCCAACTGAGCTGACCTCCCTTTCTCTCTCTCATGTGCTTGTCTCGCCACTGACGACTGTAAGTCCTCATTAGAGCGCTCCACCCATCGATCCTCTTATCTCGCTCGGTTTCTTTTTATTCTCCTCCATAATGATCTTCCCACCTGAGGTCCATCAATGGCCTTTACGTACAGTTTCAGAGAACTTCCAAATGCTTTTATCGAAAAAGCATCGCTCTCGGGTTTTCTCCCAGACTGTAAAGATGTCAGCCGTTTTCTCCTTTGGCTCTTGCGCCCTTTTCAGAGCACACACGCCCTGCTTTGATCCGGACCCTGGCACAGGATTGGTGGAATGGAGCAAATATTGACTCCATCTGAGCCAGACAAATCGCTCCCCCTTCCTGCGTTCTTTCCCTTTCACTCTCCTTTACACTCGCTCAGTTCCCGTCTAATCTGCCATTACCTCTTTCTCTCACATTCCCTTTCATCCCCTTTCTGCTGCTGCCTTTCTTTTCAATCCCTTTGTGTCCCTGTCTGTCAGTCTCTCTCTCCTCTCTGCTCGAGGCTTCTCAGGCTGCGCGTACCGCGGGCTCTTTTCTTCGCAGCAAGTTCGGAGCCTTCACAGAGATCAATCTGTGGCTTTTTCTCTCTCAGTGTTTAAATCATGCACGGTCCAAATTAAAATATGTCACCTTCATGTGCTGTATGTTGAACTACATGCTACCGCCTTAAGCTTGGAGCATACTTTTGCATCAGTAGGTCTTCTAACATGCACAGGCAAAGTGAAAGGACGTATATGCAGGCATGTGCTAACATACTTTCATGTAATCTTCATATGTGCTGCAGCCGGCTGCCACATTTACAGAACCAGATGACCCAGAAAAAACGAGATGGAAAACCCTTTTCAACCTTAATTTAAAAACAACTTACTGGGTCTTTGTTTTGCATCCATGTTGACACAACCTTCAGGATAACCAGCTGCTCAGTGCACGTTTGATGCCCTGGACTACAGATATGGAGTATGTGCAGTTAGGATTTTATTATAGTTTCCCAACAAAACTTAAGCTTTGGCAAAGATGTTTTTAAATGTCTCTGCTAACCTACACAGGGAAGAGTGATATGGGTAATTCTGTGTTTTATTTACCTCGGTAGTGGCAGCCGGGAATAACGTCACCCCCGAGTTGACCCCGTTCTACTACATGTCAGAAATACCCAAGATGTGTTAGTGATACCAGCTCTAGCCAGGTGGTCATTAATAGTGATACAAGTTGATTACAAAACGTTATGCCGTATTTTGCACATACAAATGCTGAAGCACCCTGTCCACAGATAGGATTTGGACAGCACTGTATGTAGGACTGATCAGTCAGTGTGCAGTGTATTTCTGGGGACATTTGCGCTCTGAGCATTACACTATGTTGATTCGTCCTATTTTTGCCACGGTTGCAGGCATTTGCAGACCGGGACCCAGGGTGAGTCTGAGTTCTTCATCCTCTGGGAACCATGAATGTCTGTGCCAAAATTTATGCCAATCCATCTAGTTTTGTTTGTGCATGTTGACATCGATGGATGTAGGTCGTAGACTGCGATTCAGTCTGCATATATCAAACTTGATGTCGTACCCAAGTTTATTAAGATCCATGTCGCAGAGTGTGGCTTGCTCTAAACTTATAAGATTGCAAAAATCTCACAGTCTGCAGCAGGCTTAAGGCTGAGCCCAGCCGCTGCACGGAGGAAGCCTGCTTGTATCTGCAATCTCATCATTTTGGTCACCACTCAAAGCTTGTGACCATAGGTGAGGGTCAGAACATTGATGGTTTTGGTAAATTAAGAGCTTTGCCGCCCGGCTCAGTTCTCTCTTTATCAACGCTCCAATGCTGTTCCATCGAGAAGACGTTATTGGATAAATCATAACTTCGACCTGCTGGTAGGCTGGTAGAGGAAAATTTTTAGAAATCTTTAGGACCCATCTTTGGGGCACCATGAATGTCTTTTCCAAATATCGTGACAATACTGTATATTCACTCATACTAGTTTTTAAGACATTACACTAAAAAAACAAAAACCAGCTGGTGGCACCGGAGGAATCGTCAGAGGGTCACCAAAGCAGGTTAGCTTCATCCTCTGAAGGCCGTGGATTGTTTGTACAAAATGTCTTGGCGGTCCAACCCAGAGTTGTTCAGATATTTCAGTCTGGAACAAAGAGTTGGACTGACCGACAGTCAAACTCCCTCTCCCTCTCCCTCTCCTTCTTCCTACATAAAGATGATTACACACATCTTTGTCAAAGCACGTATCACCCCTGACTCCTCTCTCTGTCGTAAATGAGTCTGAAGTGAGCTCTCCTTTCATCATTACTGAAATTGTTACATGAACACTGTTCTGCATAGATAACGATAACCATCAGATGGGTCTTCATGCTCGTTCCCTCTGTTTGACCCATTTAAGTCACTCTGTCTCGCTGCTGTCTCCACGGCTTGCCCTGACCCTCTGCGGGTCTGAAGAAGCCTGGAGGCCTCATTAACTTTAAGAGTTACTGGCCTACTGTGTCCAGGCTCGCGGCCGGGGTGTGTGTGTGTTTTCTGGAGGCAGGGTGTGTTTACATGCAAGCAGTTTTTCAAGTGATGCATCACTCCCACGAGGCCCCGCTACTCTGATCCGCTGTGCTATTACTCAAACCAGCGACCCGAAACACACAACAGATCTGCCGCTACATACGGACCTCCCCGGACACACACAAATATCTGTATGTTGTGGCGACGACTTCATACAGACATTTTGCTAATCAGAGTTCTGTGGTTGGCGGTGCGTGTCGGCAGGCCAACACGTTAGTTATTGCTTCTCAGGCATCCAGAGGAACAGTGATAAGGAAAGCAGGAGAAGAAAGAGGGAGGGAGGAGGGGACCAGAGGGCTATAAGTGGTCACGGGCCACTGGTGACCATGGCAATGACCTCTGGCTAATTGTAGTTACTGATAGACATGCTGCTTAGAAGTACAGAGATATCCATTTCACTAATCACACACAAAACACACACCCTTTGCCTATTGCGCAAGTGTCTATGCATGCGCATTAACCTCTGGAATCTACCCTCATCACTCTTGGTACGCCTTCAACATTAACTTTTTTATTTTGACAGATCTGATCTTAAGCCCGGTCTGTAATGTGGTTAAGTCTTCGGTTGTTGGCTCTCAGCAGGCTTTGAAGTTGCTAATCTCCGTCACCATCACTGTGTCCATGTTGCAGGATGCCTGTCCAAGAAAAGCAGCAGCAGCTTGGCCCTGGGACGTCTCAAACCCTGGGTGTGTTAATATGTTAGACCATAACTCACTGCGTACCCACCCTCCGTTCCACTCATCAGCCTCTCTCACATTTCCACCATCTCACCCCTCTCTGCTCAGCAGCAACAGGGTGGGAAATGTTATGTTGATGAGTTGGGCTCTGATCTCCTCTGTAGTAAACAATGTTTTTAGTATCACATTAGTGTCACTGTCTCTGGCTTTTTTCTCATTTTCTCTCATATATCCATATTTCATCCGATTCTTTACTGTCATATTCAGTTTTCAGTCTCTTTATTCATGCTCCCTTGTTTTTACTAATCAGCTTGCTTCTCTTTTTTTTTGTTCTTTGTGAAGATGATCTTTTCTTTTATGCGCCTTGCTTTTAACTGTGCCCAAGCCTCCAACCCAGTCACCAGAAAACTTTTTCATTTGCATTGCATATCTCTGAAAACCACAGATATGTTACATTTGCACATTATTATGCAGCAGATATGTTGAACTTGACAATTGAACAACAGAAGTGTGGTTAGATTTAGGCACAACAACACTTGACTGTGGTTAGGAAAAGATATTGTTTTTGCAGAAAATTCCCTTTTTTAGAGTCCGAATGTCTTGGTAATAAACAACCACTTTTCATGCAACTGCTTCTATAGCAAAAGCAACCATTTTTCAATAAAAAATAAGCCCATAACATGCTAGTCGTGCCACTATCTCAGCTGGAAACACTGCGATGTCAACCACTTTTCTAACCCTCAACCTTGCAGGAAGCGTAGCAATATCTTTAAAAAGCAGCTGCTTGTCTTACCCCCATACAAGCAGGAAACGCAATAATATCTTCATGAAAAAAAAACCAAAATGCTTTTAGTTGCACTTATCTTGCAGGAAATGCAGCAATGTCTCGGTCAAAAACAGCCTCTTTCTGCCATTATCCCTGCTGGAAAAACAGCAACGGGTCACAACAAAATACCCAAGTTTGGTGCCTAAAAAGTCACTAGAAGAAGCGTCGACTCACTAAATCACAATCAGTTTTTGTTTGTTAGTCTCAGACAGTGGTCTACAGCTTGGCAGGTGTCTCTCCTAGATGACATACCATCCTCCATCCCCTCTTTCTCTGCATGACAGTCAGCTCATATGTCACTCTACAAACGTTGATACTTATGAAACGTGCAAATGTAATTTATTCGCGGTTTGCACTAGCATACAATGCCAGTGTTTTCTTCTGCCGACTGAGCTGAAGCCTCAAAGTCTGAGAAGCCACTGCTGATTAATATAAACCAAATCCAGAAGGCAGCACATACTCTGAGAGATGCTACTAAGAGTCCAAAAATAATAAAAAACACATTCACATGGATTTTATTATCAGATTTTCAGACCTTCATGTTTGCAACGAAATTAATAAATCATTGATTCAGGTTGGAAATTTCTAGATGAATCAAAAGAAATTGCCCTGTTTTCCCCACTTTTAACAAAAAGTAGGCAAACTTAAATACACAAAAGAAAATAAACAACTATGACCGTCATGATAGTTTTTACAATACGGATAACAGTGGGACTCACTTTCCACTTCTAAGAACTCGACCAGCTCACACAAAATCAGTTTTACTCTTAAAAGCGGTACATTTGAATCTGCCAACCTCAATAGAGGAAGCATAGCAAATCTTATTTGTGCAACTTTGTACAAGAATTTTTGTTTTGGCAAAATATTTCAATCCATTTGTTCTTATTTGGACAAAAAGCTTAACATTGTACATCAGAAGTCTCCTCAGGAGACACATGACATATCAGCCTCTATAAAAAAAAGACTATAGCTCTTTATCCTGCCGAGAACTTGTCTTTTTTCACTTCACCTCGGGTTCACTCCTCACCCCCTCAATGTCCCCTCTGGACTGTGTTTGGTCGGCTTGTTCTGTTTGAGACAGACTGGGACGGCTGGTGGATCACAACCAAATAAATATGGCATAAACAAGTTGGCATGAGGCAGTTTTCACATCTACTTCAAACCGCAACCAAGAAGAGTTCACAGCCCACACACACACACTTATAAACACACACAGAGTCATCACTCCTGCTCAGAAGTGGCATGTCTCTTGGGTGCATTTATCTGGTGCGGCATGTCTGTTTTCGAGCACTAAACAGTTATGAGAAAACACAGACATGTTTATATCACTCAGAAAATATTTTTTGCACACCAACTAACATGCTGCCAGTGATCCAGCAGCCATATTTCATCCTGTAAAATATGAAAAAAAAATCATTTTCCACTCTCCACATTCATTTTCCACTTTGTTACTGAACAATTAGTGTTTGTTTTGGCACAATGGTAAGCCCGTAAAGCTTTGTACTTCCCTGCTGCAGATGCTGCCAGCTCAGGGCTGTTTCCGACAATGAGTAGATCATTACTACAGATCAGTGTGACCCAGTACAATGTAGCATTCTTATGCTGGATTGTGCAACTAAGAAAGCGGCTCTGAGAGTTATTATAGCTTAGTCAGGGGCCATAGAGGTGTGTGTGAGAGGGAAAGAGAGAGAGAGGCAGTGGGAGTGTATGCGTGTGAAAGGGAGAGAGAGATAATCTGTCCATTTTGTGTCTCCTGTCTCCCCTCTTTCTCTCCCCCCAGGCCCCCTGGCTGCCAGGCGTCACACCAGTTTATAATAAGGACCCCAAAAAAACTTGTCGAGTGAACGGAGTGAAAGAGAGAGAAAAAACGGAACCCTTCCCACTCTCCAAAAATCACTGGGAGTGACTGTGACAGGAGGAAGGGGACAGAAAGAGAGAGAGAGAGGGAGAGAGAGAGAGCTGAAGAAGCCCTCGCAGGACTTCATCACATTTCTTTCAGGACTACGCGGACCGCAACGGACCACAACCCAATCAGTGAACCTGGACTGCTAATCAATAGCGGTGATTAGTCGCGGAGTGTTGTCTCGGAGGAGCATGCGGCTCGGTTTACTTTTCAGGTAAAGTTTGACTTTGCAACCTGCTGCCTCTCTCACTTTTGTACACAACACCACATGGAGGGTTTGCATCCTCCGTTGAGCGAGCGCGGCGTTTGTGTTGAGGAAAAGTTTTTACTTTTGTGGCAAAGTTTTGGGGTTTTACGCACGACGCTTTCTCATTGCGCACGGGGCTGCGTGCAGGATATATGATAGGAATTTACCCGAAGGCATCCAGGTTTAGGTTTGTCTCTCAGCTCAGGGCGGATTTTTGTGTGTGTCCCCCCTCTCTGTTGCATATCTCTGTCTCCGTGTCTGTCCCCACGGCTCTGAGTTTATTCTACAATGTGCCACTGTAGCGGCCAGGGAAACGTGGAGCCGGGTAGGGGGTCGTTACTTCGGCCTCAGCGGCTCTGTTGTGTCGGACTGTGCGGGACCTTTGTCTGTGCATTTCGGGGTAGTTATGTAGTCTGGTGAGGGGAGGCTTCCAGAGACCACGGCGGTGCACCACACTGGGAAGAAGGGACCAATTACTCTGACTACATGTGGCCTGCGGACTGGTGATTGCGGTGATGGTTTAGTTCGCGTGGTGAGCGCTGAATTGTCCATCTTAGCGAGTCGTGTAGTATCATGTTCAGGCTGTTTTCTTGGCAGATGAACAGATGGTATTCCACTTGTTTCCAGTGCACTTGTCTCGTGGAGATTGTTGTGATAAACCACAAGTATGAGCAGAACTTCTGTTTTTCTTTTTAAGCGAGTATATTTATCTGAAACCTCTCACCTTAAAGGAGAAAATGAGGCTTAAAAGCAGTGATACTCAGCTTATGGCCCTCGCCCCCTGATAGGATGCCTAATTCACAATAAATAATAAATAAAGTGATTCACACTGGGATTTTTTTGTATTTTAGTGTATATAATGTGCCAGAGTGCATAAAATGGCATCAAAACAGCTTGTTAAATAAAAAGAAGCAAAAGGTTCCTCACACCCACCAACAGAGGTCCTAGTGAAGCCCCTAATGTCCTAAAATCCTAGAAACACCCTTAAAATCCTGAGAAATTCCTAAAATCCCAGGAATGTCCTAAATTTAAAGAAATGTCCTAGAATTCTACAAATGTCCTAAAATACTAGAAAGGTCTTTAAATACAAGACATTTCTTAATATCCTTGCAACTTCCTAAAATCTGGGAAATTACACAAAATCCTTCAAACATCCTTAAGTCTGTGAAATGTCCTAAAACCCTAGAAATTGCAAAAAATCCTAGAAATGTCCTAAAACACTAGAAATGTCCTATAGTCCTCAAAATGTCCTCAATTCTGAGAAATATCTTAAAATCCTAAAGACATCCTAAAATTCTAGAAACATGTAGGGGGCTGCTGCGACTGGCCCCTGGCCCCCAGTCGTTTTGTAAAAGTGGCCCCCAAGCAAAGCAAGTTGAATGTCCCTGCTTTAAAGACTCAACATTGGAAAAAACAAATACTTTCTTACATGGCACTGCTGTTGTGGGTCTTCCTAAAGTAGCTTCATGTCAAATTTAAGGACATCAACCCAAAATTAAAGCAGACATTCAACACCAGTTCCAACCACAAAACCAACTTTTGAAAATCCGACCTCAAATTAAAAAAATGTCACCTTACAAGATGATTTTGGATGTTGAGACTGATTTAGTGTGTTATTTTGTGTGTGTGTTAAAAGCCACATCCTCAGGGTGTGTATATAGTCCCAGAGAGAGGCATGCGGAGGGAAAACATTCTTGCTGTTTAAACCCATTAGTTTGTTAGCGCCTCCCAGGCTACCCCACATTGATTGAGATGTTTGCCTGTGAACCCCTGAAGGGAAAAAGAAACTTGTGTTCACCCCCTCCGCAGCCCACACACCACCTGTAGTGGCAAAGAAAGTGGCATAATTGGTTGCTGAAGTACAGTTAGGTCACTGGAACATATGATAGGGTGTTCACTCAACACCGTTTAACACTGTTTTTAAACTAAATTTACATTTCGGGGGGGGGGTGTTCAGGAGAGCTGATGACCATTGGGCAGAGAACAATGAAGGTCTCTGTGAGTTCGTGCAGCATATACCAATTCGACGTTTAGGTCATGGAGCAATTATGTCGTTTACAAAAGACCTTATTCAACCTGCTGATGTCTGAAATCTGTTCTTCATCCCTGCAGGCTCTATGTGCTGTGGGGCTTTGTGGTGGTCACGACCTCCGTGACCAAGGCAGCCAAGAGGAAGGTGAGTCATTAGCTCATTAAAAGTGAGATCCACAGACAACAGCATCATGATAGAGGGGTGAAAGGTGACAATTAAAGGGCGGATTCACAGTTTTTCACATGTTAAAACATTCCTGACCGGCCCATGTGCACATTGGAGGAGCTGCAAATGTTCAAACTGGCTTCAAAGAGATTTTATTTTTCGTTTTTGCCTTTATTGGACAGCGAAGAGGCAGACTTGAAAGAGAGGCGATAGATGGGGTATGACATGCAACAAAGGTCCCCGGCTGGAGACCGCTGCGGTTTTGTGGCATGTGCCGTAACCATTCTTTCCAAAAATGCATGTGCAGCCAAAGCTAATCTGAGGCTTCACCAGTGAAGTCAGGCAAATCAAGTGGATGCCTTCCAGCATCCCTCCACTGGAGCTAAGCAGGGAAACACCATCCAAGAAAACACAAAGAGGGAGTTTGTACTAGAAAGAATAACTCTGGAAGACAGCCGCTCGATTTAACTAAAACTGTCTATAGATCAGTTTCCACAGAACTTTAGACCTCAATTTTGCTAGATATTGTTTAAAAAAATTAGGATACCAATACCAGTTCCTTTAAAATGATGCAGACATGAATAGTACAGAGTTTAAAACCCTTTTTTTCAACTTCATTAGACACGCATCATGTGAATGAAAGCATTCAGTTGCGCAAAACAGCACCAGACACCACAGGCATGTCGTTTATCCACACTTTCAAACCTTTGTGTGGCATTTTGGCATGCTGAACTGCCAACCACGCTAACTTCAGCACACCGCAGACTAGGGTTCGACACATTATTGGCCTGGCCGATTATTGGAGCTGATATTTAACATTTTTTGGATTATCTGTATCTGCGCTTTATTTCAATGCTCGCCGATAAAATTAATTAAAAAGTGGGAAAAAAGCGTCCGCATGGGAGACACTTTTACTTGTAAAACTTCAGGGAGCTATTTTTATGTATTCCTTTTTTTTTTTTTTCAAATTTTTTACATGACTTTATAAAAAAGTTGCCAGGAACTTGCTGTTTATGATTGTGAACATTTTGATTACACATTTGCTAAAGGCATTTCAACAAAGTTTTGTGTTGGAGTTTGTTATATTCCAAAGTCTAAATATTGACAGAAAGATTTTCATTTTTATTGTAAATTCATAACAGTTCCAAATATTTGCTAGCAGTCTTATTAACTATTAATAACCAGCATTGACCCCGAAAAGCCAATATCAGTCGACCCCTACCGCAGACTGTAAGTTATTGCTGCCACAGTAGTGGGCCAATTGCATGTCGGATTAAATCTAAGACGCTTGTGGTGATTGGCTGCTAGAAAAACATCACAAATTACCATTTTTTCCCAGATCCTGGTACAAAAATGATCGATTGCTGTGCTGTTTGACTGGAGTTTTTATACTACTTGGTATTGGGTTATTTTGGTCGATAACCATAAAGAGAAAGTAAAACCCCCCCTCACTTTTGGCTTGAGTGCCTCCTCCCTGGAATGTGAAAAAAGCCTGAAAAATGGGCAGGTGTGGGAGGGGAGGGGCGCGCCTGAGTTCACAGCCCTACCGCAGAGTGCAGAGCTTTTCACACATTTCTCCTTCAAAAAGTTGCATTTATTAAAATTTTTGCAAAAAACTACTTTTTACAAGATTACATTGAACACACCATAAGATTGTTGGAATTTAATTCACCTATGTGTCATTTTTTGTATTGAGCACGAATACCAAGCCCCTAAATAGTTTATTTGGCTTAAAGTTTCTATAATAATTACTGTTTTTCTAGTCATTTATCAAATGAAAATGTGAAAGTAGTTGTTTGCATTGATGAAGCTCCGGAGAATTAAGATTTTATTGGAGCTGTCAGGCTAAAACTTTACTGTGTCGGTTCACTCTCATTGGGTCGTGTCTACAAAGTAACCCCAGATTTGCACACACTCTTGCAAAATTTCATGTTTCATATTTCAATTGATTATTTTAATTCAAACCATGATCTTTTACTAACCTTAACCAAGTGCTTTTTTATTTCTAAACCAAATCATAAACACACTGCTGTCGCACCATTAAACAGTGAGACAAGAATATTTGAAGCAGCTCAAGAGAGTTTCACAAATCTTGCGTCACCATTTAGTTGTAATCCTCTCGTAGTGCTGTGTTCGACTGCAGAAGGCAGCAGTTTTAATTGAAAAATCTCTAAAAAACCCACAACCTGCTCAGCACTGAACAGTTACAGAAACTAGCTAGTGAACATAGTGGATCATTTAGCAGCTTAAGAGCCAGATATTTCCTGCAAAAACGGAGGTAACAAAAGAGTGAATATTCATCAGTTCAGACACAATGTCTTCATTAGTGTAAAATCACCAGAAATTAAGAATTGTTGTGTTTATATCTACATATGGTGCGAGTCCTCTTCAATAGAGTTTGCTATGCTGTCACAGTAGCCCAGAATGGACAAACCAATAACTGGCTGTAGATAGAGGTTTTGGCATTTTGTGTTTTCGTGTCAGCCGCCGTAGTGTTTCTATACAACTGGCACAAGGGAGAAAGTTCAGTCGGTTGCATTCTGCACATTCACCACTAGATGCCACTAAATCCTGCACACTAGACTTTTTAAAGATGAGAATATGTTACTGTTGTTTTTACATCTTGTTTCCGCTGCCCCCGATTGGAAAAAAATCTGTTACTGTAGTTTTAAGAGGATTACGATACTTAACCTATAAATTACATTTAATCCTTGAGTTCAGCTGAAAAACCTGGTTCTGAGATGACCTTTGTACTCTGCTGTACATGTACATACTGTAAGGCCGGTATTATTGTAAGTAAACACATCCTGAAGTCTAAGACGACAGTCTTTTTCTTATTTTAACTTTAAAAAAAATTCATGGTAATTTTATTTACGTCACTGTTGAGTTTTGCACATTGACTGTGTTTAAGCTAAAATGTTTCTTTGTGACAATGAAGTTGTAAAGATTTCATTGTTCATATGGGCATGTCAGTATTGTTTTAAGACAGAATTTAAAATGTGTGAACCTTTAAAGGGGCCCACAGCTGTGGGGGGCCCACAGTAGTAAGATCATTTGCCTTTTTAAAAATGTAATAACTGGGGAGGCAGAATTCACAGCTCCACTCCTGGTCTGGTCTGGTTCGGGCCTGGCAGCACAGTGTCGCAGGAGTTTAACCAGTAGCTCCAGAGGTCAGCGGTGGCTGCTGCAGGGTCACTGCACGGAGCTCATTAATGGTCCCAGTTATGTGGCAGCTGTGTGTTTGATGTCACTCATTACAACAGACCAAACCTCCCCTCCAGAAACACACACACTCAGAGTCATTAGGCCTGTCTGCCTCCCACCCTCCCTCCATCTCTCTCACCCCTTTCTCCTTCCTTTTCTCCCACCCTCCTGCCATTTTACCTCAGACAGAGCCTGGAAATCTGGATAATGCAGCACCAGAGCACACAAACACACAAGTATGCCTCTTACACCTGTCCACTCTCTCCGCAAACCCACAAAAAAGTTTGTACAGTGTGTTTACTCGCCCATGTACACACAAATGTACACACTCAAAAGGAGAGGGGGGAGAGGGAGGAGAAGTGGAGCGCAGATTTATGTTTTGGTTCTTTCTGAATGGAAACTTTTGTTCAGCTCTCATGATGTTTGCTGCTCTGCCAACCAGGCCAGTGCTTCAGTTATGAAATGAGAGGTGAAACGTCTATCTGCAGCCACAGAGGACGACATCAAAGTGTCAGCCTGGCACCTACATACGTACACTCACACATATACAAACACATGCACAGCCAGATCCGCCCGTCGTTTCTGCAGCACGTTTATACAACACCAACTCCAATGACTTTATCCATCTGCTCATAAGCTGCTGGCAGGTGACCGAGTCTCCTCTAAGCCCGAGTGAACTATGAAAGGTTCAGGATTTATATTTTGGCCTCAGAGGAAGGAAACTCACGAGACTGCAGCTCATCAGTGGACTGTGAAGAAATAAGTCCTTCCAGAGATTTTTGATTTTGCAATGGCAACGCTTTTACTAAGTTAAGTACTTCTTCAAAATATTGCCAAGGCTGGCAGTTTGCACCTTTTTACAGTGGAGGTAAGGTTACAGTCAGTTGTAGAGCACTTTCAGTTCAATTAAAATACTTTTTTTTAAACCAGCCAGACTTTTTTTTAACTGGCGAAGGTTTTCATTCACCTCAAACATTTGGAATTTGTGTACAAAACATCATGAAAACTGACTTTTTAATCAAATTTTCACAAAATGCAACACAAAATCTGAACCTTTTCACCTTTATCTCTAAGTTGTCATGTGAAACGAGATAGAGCTGCTGCATTAACCGCTTTTTTGAGCGGCTTTCAGACAAGTATTTAAACCTTTGAGCCCCGAGTAAATCGGTTTGATTTCTTTTAAAAACCCGAGAAATAATGCAATTAGCAACTTGGTAAGAAATGTTTCCCAAATTACAAGATATTAGTACATTTAGAAAAATATTTTCAAAAATAAAATAAAATAAAATGAAAAATGTATAGCCAAATTTGTAATTACTGTAACATATTTTAAGTAATATCACCGAAAATTATTAATTTTTCACCACCTCTCTAGGGCCTTTCCTTGTTTTCTTTTTTCTTTTTTTAATAAGTAATTTTATTTTTTTGTTTGTTTTTTTATTCATGTATTTATTTTTTTAATAGATTTTTTTGTTCATTTTTCATTAATTTCTTCTAACGCTTCCTTTTACCTCCTTCCCATGTTTTTTAAAAAGAAATTTAGCCAATTTGTTCAGGTTTCAAAAGGTTAAATTAGGAACACCCATATTTTTTTTAGTTCGGTAGCCCATTTTTTAACATAATTTTACTTCTATCTATGTTCTTCTATCTTCGGTCTATGTTTTGTTCTGGTAACCAGGTTAAAGACACTAAGATAAAGGTACAGAGATATTCACAGTGGCCTCACACAGGTACTGCTGAAGCTGAAAGGTGGTGATGATAGAGCAGTTACCTCATGAACAGATGAGCTTTTGTTTAAAGTCAGTATTTTGTTGTTGGGGGTGTTGACAGGCAGTGATAAGGGAATATGTAGCACGGACAAATGCAAGGTAAGGTAATTACCACAAAAAGGGCAACTCCTTTGATAATTTTTTTTTGATCATTTTCTTAATATTGGAAAATAATAGAAAGGAATATCTATCTATCTATCTATCTATCTATCTATCTATCTATCTATCTATCTATCTGTCTATCTGTCTGTCTGTCTGTATATATCATAACTGCTAAATTAAAATTAGAGGACATGGTACCAACATAAGACACGACAACAGTTAACATAAATACACACATAAAGCACACTCAGGCATACAGTACTTATTTCAGTAATTCTTAAGCAGAAATGGCAAAAAAAAAAATACTCGCTTTTAGTTTTTCAAATGTGAATATTTTCTCAATGTATCAATTAGTTAAAGCGGCAGAAAATGGAAAATGAATCTTAAGCTGTTTTGGTGATCAATTTCAGTAATTTTCAAACAAAAAAGTAAAAACGAATCCCCAAGTTTTCGAGTTCCACCTTCCCAAATTAGATGTTTTCCTTTCACTGTTTAATTTCAGTTATTGGTCGTCTGTTCGAATTTTGTTGGGTTTTAGACATTGAATGAACAAAACAAGCTGTTTAAAGACATCACTTTGGAATCTGGGAATTATTACTCTGATTTTTTTTGGAGTCATATGGTTTCCTTGTGGTCTGGCAGCGCTCTGGTTTATACTGTATGTAATTAATATTTTCGGTTTCCTGTGTTTATGTCTGTTAGGTGGCAGGCAGACGGTCCAGACAGGTGTTTGAAGCGGAGCCTGTGGAGGGGGTGTGGTCAGTCTGGGGGGATTGGTCTGACTGCTCTCAGACCTGCGGCGTGGGCGTCTCACAGAGGAGCAGGACGTGTTTACCTCCTCCACCCTCACACGCTCCTCCCCTCTCCCACTCTCCACCTAACTGGGCAGGTTATTTGCCCGGCGGCATCGGCGGTCCTGTCATCTCACCTGCACGTCCCTTCTACCCTCCTCGTTACCCCGGACAACACCAGCCTTATCACCCCCCATCGATCCCCACCAATCGCAACCCAGGGTTGTCTCTCTATCGGAATACCAATGCCGTGGGAGGAGGAGGAGCTCCTGTACTGGGACAGACCAATCAAAACCCTCCTTTTTACCAGCCAGAATTCCCCTCAACCAATCAAGACCATGTGTCTGTTTACCGATCGCCCTATCACGCTCCTTCACACAGCTACAACCAGCCAGCTCGTACCATCAGGAGGCCGACCAATCCGGGAGGAGCGAGGGCTGCAGGGAGCAGAAGGTCTGTCTCCACCAATCGGGACGGTTTGCCTGCGAGGAGGTGAGTGAGAGAACGAGCCCGTTAGCCTCTCACAGAGTTAAAGGTAGAGTTTACCCTAAAATCAAAAATCCATATTCTTCCTCCTACCTGTCGTGCGATTCATCAGTGTAGATTGTTTTGGTGTGAGTTGTTGAGCGTTAAAGATATCGCTCGTAGAGACGTCTGCCTTCTCTCTGATATTGTGAAACCAGATGGCACTCGGCCTGTGGTGCTTAAAGGTCGAATAAAAAATACATTGAAAACTCAACAGCAATGTCTGTGTCCACAAATCGTGACCTGGTTACTCAAGATAATCCACAGACCTCGTTGTGAGCAGATTCATGTAGGAACTATTTTCTGTCTGCTGAACTACACCCATTTACTTTATAATTGCTCAGGAGGAAGTGTGCATCTACTGCTAGTTCACCTAGCACCACTGAGCTAGCTGGCATTAAAGTTCGGCCAAGGACGATGCCATTAACGTTTCATCTCGTGCTGTCGTGAGTAGTACACTTCCTTGTGCTCTGTGATTCTGCTCGGGAGAAAGAAAATAGTTCTTTGCTCACAACTAAGTCTGTGGATTATCTTGAGTAATTGGGTCATGATTTCTGGAAAGAGACATTTCTGTTGAGCTTTTCAAATATTTTTTTTCTTTTTTATTTGCTTTGAGTTCCACAAGCCAAGTGCTATCTACTTCCAGACGTCTCTACGGCCGACATCTCCAACACTCGGCAACTCACACCAAAACATCTCAGTTGATAGATAGTGCTGCATGTAAGAGGAAAAATATTTATTTTTGATTTTGAGGTAAACTGTCCCTGTAAATTCTATTTTCACATACTGAATGTACCACTCAGTATGTATTTTGGTTATTATTGTCTGGTTAAATTTACAGGCCAATATGTCATTATACATTTTCAAAAAATGATTTGTTGAAACATTTTCTTGTAGATAAAAGGTCAAAAGTCAGTGATTCAATCAATTTCCAGTTAAAGGAAGCTTGAGCAGCTGAGCACCCAGTTTTTTTCCAGGAAAAGACTCCAGCAAACAGGAAGTGAGATTTGCCTCGCTGGCAATTAAGTACTGATGACATGGCTTAAAACCTCTGTGACCTCTGGGAAACACAGAAACACTGATGATTAATCAACAAAGACATCACCAAAACAAAAGATTCCTCAGAGCACCATTTGGTGCACATGCTCACAATTTATTCAGGTGCCATTAGTTAAAGTGCTGACATTGTTTAGGCATTAGAGAGGGTTTGTTATGATGTTTTGAGTGTTGGGAGTTGGAGTTATGCCCATAGCTGGTATTTGCTGTGTTATTACATCATTACTTCTGGCTTTTGTCATGCAAACAGGCTGTGCTTACTCTGCCTGCTCACTGCAGCGGGCTGACTCTGTGTCGGTTATGATTATGTTGGACAGCGAACATGAGCTGAAATGTATCCTGTGTTTCTGTTTTCTTTATCTCTCTCACTGCCTCTGGCTCTCTCTGTCCATCTGTAAATCCTTTTAAATACTTCCTCATTCTTCTTATTTGTTCTTTATGTCTTTCTTTTTGACTCACAGGCCTTCCGCTATCCGTCCGGGTCAGTTTGGGTACGGCAGGGTCCCGTTCTCTCTGCCTCTGCATCGCCCCAACCGGCAGGCGCGCCACACTGTAAACGGCACTGACGTTGAAACTCCACCTGTTCTCACTGACGAAGACGCAGAGAACGACAGAAAAGAGGAGATTGGAAGTGATGGCGAGGACAGGGCAGCAGGGAGGCGTGAGGAGGACGAGGAGGAGGAGGGCACAGATGTGCCTGCTGCTGACGAGTTTCCCACGACGACCACCACAACCAGCAACCCACACCGCCACGCTGACAGACAAAGCAATACAGAGCACGGGAGGGCAAGAGAGCGAGCCCCACCTCCTCACTCCTTGTCACGCTCCTCATCGCCATCTTTCCTAACCAGCCGCCGCCAGTTTGACTGGCACTCTGTCACCGCACCGCCTCATCCCAATTCTCCTCTCTCCCGCCCAAACTCCCCTGCCATCTCGTCACCTTATTCCCCTCCTCTCCACCGCCCCAGCCCCGTGCACAGAGACAGGGAGCTCCACCCAGGCTTCAGCCCCCACATCCAACCCGCTGGCGACATCTACCCACTCCAGCACCCCCACATCCCGCACCTTGGAGCGGAATCAGGCAGGGATGGAGGAAGAGGAGCTCCTCAGGTGATCAGATGCTCCGGGCCGGAGAAGGAGTACCGCAGGTGTTTTTCGCAGGTAAGATCTTCACTCATAAACCCCAGAAACAAAACCTCTTAACTCACTGGCTTCACACACTTTTAATAACCTCAGTAGTTCACTTTCACGCCCGCTCCTCAGAGTGTGCGTCCCTGCTCACCTCTGCTTTATTCAGCCTGCAGTCATACTTGATTTATATGCACGCCGTGTGCTGAAGGGAGCAGTTACGCGGGCGTAAACTGAGGAGCTGAAGGTCAGCAGAGTGTATTTGATAGGTAGATCATTCCCCAGCTCCAACACTAGCCGGTTGTCCATGAGCACTCGGATGGAAACTGACTGCTCCCGCATGCGTGTATTCTGGGTCGCAACCAGAATACACACCTCCGCTGTGAAGCTATACACGTGTCTTTGCGACTGATTGCACATATGTGTGAGGATAAATATGCGCCAGAACCCGTGTGTCAGTGTGTGTAAATGTGTTTGTGTCAGTGGAACAGTGTGTATTGATGTGACGTCCTGTCTGGCTCGTGTCCTGCAGGGATGATTGGATGATTGCGACCTGCATCATACCTCTCAGTGCAGCTCGTTGCGGAGCATTTTAAGTAGCAAAGTGTGTGTACATGCTTCCAAAAGAGCAGCCTACACACAGACGGGCTGGTTGTGTCAGATGGGCCAACTCACCCTTGACACACAGGTGAGAAACTGAGGTCGGCCTCGCAGTAACTCAGGTTTCACTGAGACTGGAATGCCACGCTTGATTTCACTCAATTAAATGTGAGATTGAGAGTGAATATGGATAGTTTTTAGCGATCAGGTGTTTCTTTTAGAGATCCAATCCATACTGTTCTTTTGATTGGTGTATTCTGTATCTATCGGTACTGCAGAATATTTTAACTGTCTGAAACCTGAGCAAATTGGCTTGCTTTGTGTCAAATACATGGGAAGAGGGAAATGAGCAACATAAGAAGAAACAACCCCAAAATTAACATGGAAGTAGTGAAATGTACAAGAAATTTACATTAAAATTAGTTTAAAAAACCCAAACAAAACCCCCAAAACAAACTCAAATAAAAAAAAAGGAATACAAGTTGGAAAAAAGGCAAACAAAACTTGGAAAAAATGACTAAAATATTATAATAATTCTGTAACATAAATTGAAATAGTAACTATAAATGTAGTTTTTCCCTAGCATTTTTCTTTTACCCAAGACATTTCCCTTAATAGATAGATATAGATCAATAGTAATGCAATTTGTGGATCATTTGTGGATCATTTCTTAACAAGTTGCTCATTGCCTTTATTTCGCCATGTTTTTGAAAGAAATCTCATTTGCTTAAGTTTCAAAGAGTTAAAGCAATGATTCTCAAACATCTCTGTGTCAAACACCCCTAAATCGATACACATGAAATCACAGAGTTTGCTTCAGGATCTCCATCTGAAAATAATTGTCGGTATGTACTGAACTTATTTACGTTAAATACAGAAAATAAACTATTCACCATTTTTCTGGGGACCCCCTCGAACTCCCTCAAAGACCCCGTGGATGAGAATCACTGTTTGAAAGCATAGAAATCATGTTAGACATTGTGAGGCGGCACCTGCCCTTACATTAACACACCTGACACTTTTCACATACGTTAATCTAAATCAGCTGCCGTATCTCACTTGGCTAACATGCACATTTTCCACCTTTTTTTTTTTAAATGGCTGCTTTAAATTAGCAACAGGCTTTCACACAGACTTCAAACATCTTCGCCATTTTTCAAGCTTCAGTCAGTCATTTCTTGGCCCTAAAGAGAGCGACATGTGGAAAGTCATAGACTTCAGCTTGAATGTGTTTTTTTTTTCAATCACAAGCACAAAAATGTAACACCTGCAAATGCAGCGTCTTCCTCCAGTCAATAAATGTGAATGATAACTTATTTTAGTGATGCAATTTGTAACAAATAACTGATTTGTGGATTTTATGCACAATGCCTGTAGAATTTGGGATGACACTGAAATGTGCGTGTAGCAGCGTTGCTAAAATATCAGTTTATCGATACATATTGATTCAAATTATTCAAAATGGTTTCAGTACACATATATAGAGTGTTGATGCACCAACACCAGCTTCGCTTTCTCGCTCTCTCTCAAGCCCCTCTTCCACTAGATGAAAAACCACTACCACCCAACATCTGGGTTTTGTATTTAATGGAAATACGACACCTGGGTGGATGACTTTTGCCCCTCCTCCAGCATAATTCATTGATGCACCGCCACAAATTCCATCTGTCTCCGTCCGAGCAGCACACCGAGTTTGAAAGAGAAACTGAAGAAGTAACAGATATAACAAAGTAACCAGCATAACTTTTTCACTGGCCTCCATGCTGCTTTCTGTTGTTAACTAACCTGTTTTCTGGCAAGTTTGTGACGTTAAATGTGACACATCAGAAGAAAAAAAAAACAGGCATACTCTACTGCAGTTTAGTGGCAATAGCAAAGGAGTCTAATCTCCTATTTATAGTGTTTTTTCTCCGTATTTAAAAACCCAAACTCACATGCTAATTTTGGTGGGAAAGGGGTGTTATTGTTAAAATTTACAGTTATTCTGCTGTTCTCTGCTGTTAACCAAGTCAAGAAAAGTCATCATTGTCTTCAATGATAATTTTTCCCCAAAGTATCAAAAATGGCATTGAATATCTTTATTTTTCAAGGTATTATATCAAAATGAGAAATCTCAGTATGGTGACAACACTAATGTGTAGCACAAACTATCAAAAACTGCCATCATCTTTTTAACTTATTCTTTCATTGTCTCTGTTTATAAGGATAACAAACAATGTGCCAGTGTTAGCTATCCAGCTGAATGTCAATTTATGTCCTTTATGATCATTTTTGCAAATTTTACGCTTTATGTCGTCAAAGTCTCTGTGCAACTGCACTTAAGATGGTCAGGATTCTTATTTTAACATACTTATGTATAGGAAAAAAAATTTTGATGATCAAAAAAAAATTTAAACTACATCAAGGCCTTGATATGCGCATAAAAACTAAAAACCAATATGTCGTGCGATCTCACTTTTGCTTATCAGAGTGATGTTTTTTGGTGGTAGATTCAATTCATGCTCAGGTTTCATGAAAATCCATCAACCATGTGAAAGATATCGCACGTTATCTATAGTGGGACAGACAAATTAAATAAACTGAAGCAAACTGATACATTGTCCCCTTTAAGATTTGATCACGGGACAAAAATACTCAGTGACATGTGAGCAAGTTATTTATTTCAGCAGACCACTTATAGCAGGTCCGTCTTAAGTGAGAGCGTAGGGGCAGATGATAAGATTAAAGTTAAAATACATCCACACACTTATGCATTTTCACTCACACAACTGGCTCTAATCGAGGTGGAAGTAGACTCTTGAATGTGGGGCCAGGTTGGCACTCGAGGGCCCTTGACTTTTCTCTCTTTAGATAATTTGGCAGCCTTTCTTGCCCTCTTTCATCCCCCTCTCTTTCTCCCTGCCCAGCTCTGTGTGATAGTCCCCCATGTTAAAACAGATTTAGTAGCTGGCAGAATACTCGCCCTGTGTGTGCCAGCAGCGCTAATAGCAGTCCTGTGACGGCTGAGGCTGACTCATTGGGTTACATATTTACCCAGCATTAGCCACTGCTGTAGCCTTGTTTGCTCCTGCATGGTTCACATTTTTATACGTCTTTTCATTGTTTGAAGGTTTACGTGCTGATGAATGCAGGACTTTGCCCAGGCCTGTATGTTCTGTATATGTGTGTGTGATTGAGGGAGTGAGCCAGACAGAGTGTGACACATCCTATTATCTGTTAGGTGTGTTTGTCATAACACACCGAGCCTGAGGCCCGTCACAAGTGTGATTGGCTGTATGTGTGTGCGTGCATGTTTTTGCTGTTGCGTAGAAGCAAGTGGGGAACCAAGAGAGGGACAGAGGAAATGAGAAGGGCAGAAGGGGAAGAGTGTGTGTGAGTGAGTGTTATTGTGAAGGAAGTGACGCGGTTAAGTAGTAGTGAAAGAAAGTACTGTTTTTAGAAAAATCTGCACACAGTAGTGGGAGGGCGAGCTAAAGGGCGAGGGGCGAGAAAAGGTGGAGAGGGAGTGAGGGACAGATGAAATGGAGATGGATGCTGGTGAGGATGTGTGTGTTGAGGTGTGTGTGTGTGTGTGTAGGACAGGGATACTCAACTTGCTTTGCTTGGGGGACACATTTGCAAAATGACAGGATACCAGGGGAAGCAGCCACATACACGTTTTTACAATTTTAGTACCTCTTGTGGATTTTAGGACATTTCTAGGACTTCAGGACAATTAAAGGATTTTAGGATGTTTCTAGGATTTCAAGACATTTCTATGATTTAAGGAGGTTTCCAGGATTTTAGGACATTTCTAGGATTTTAGGACATTGTACAGATGATCCTCCACTGGAACTTTTTTATTATAAACAAGCTCGATTTTGATGCTTTTTTTATGCACTCTGGCACTTTAGGTACAATAAAAGCCCAAAAAAATGAGTTAGAAAATAGGTGAGGGCCACTCGGCGCACTGTCAGGGGCCAAGTTTGGCTCGGGGGTCGTAAGTTGAGTATAACGGGCATAGACGGTCCTGTTGGTGAAGGAGACAGAGGAGTAAAAGGAGCCAGCGGCAAATAGAGCAGGATGGAGAGAAAAAGATTCTGCAGGAAGACAAGAGGAAGTTTGTGTCAGAGGAAGAGAGGGATTCATGGAAAAGTGTGTATGTGTGTTTGTGGGAGCGAGCACAGAGTGTAACCAGAGGAGAAGTTATTCTGTCAGAGGGAGAGGGGAGGAAAAGGTGGAATTTGAGAAGAAGCTGTCTAAAAAGAAAAACAGCAGAGAGACACACCAGCTTGAAGCAGTCATTTCACAGAAAGACACACTCCTCTTCCCGTCCTCTCCTCTCTCCCAAGTCTTTGATTTTTATGATTCTCAAACCAGTCCCTTTCGCCTTTCTGTCCGCCTCTTCAAAGTAAATATTTGCAATGAATCACAAAGTGTTTGCCTCTGCAACAGTGAGTGAGGCGTGATCAGAAGCATGTGGATTTAAGATGCATGTAGGAAGGAGTGTAACATACGGCCTAAAAAGATTGATTGCAGAACCACAAGAGCCTAATTTCCATTGGAGAAAATCCGAGCAGCAACCGCTCATTGTGCAAAAGCACCTTTTATTGTCCAAAATACAAATGAGGAGAGGAATCCGCGTGCTCATGTTTTATTTGCTTTGGCTGATGCGTCTGGTCCTTCTCCCATTCAGACAGATTTCTAGCCAACCAGGTCGGGTTTTGCCAATCACAACAGTTTATCTAATATGTTGCGTGTTTTAGAAGATGACTAACAACTTGCAAAGCCTTCATGCTTAAGTTAAAATACGTGATAATTGACTTGCGAACTAGGCTTTGGAGGTATCTATTTTTTTTATACATTCACAACTTTCTGATATTTCACCAGGGCATACGCCGTATGACGGTCTTTGTGTGCAGCTCAGCTCAGCTGCCTGTTTCACCAGATTGACCTGGTGGCGCGTAATGAGCTCTGCATACAAAACGTTCTGATTTCAGCCTCGTCAGTATGACGTTAATAGGAAGCGGTATTTCGAAATATCCTGGTATACTGTAATTCTGTTATCCTGCTGAAGTCAACCGCACCATTCAACCTTTCCTGTTTTTGTTTCAAAATAAAAGCCCTCTGACAGCATTCCTGTCGACAGAATCCCTTCAGTTGACACAAGTCTTTTTATTGTGAATTATTTGCAGGGCTGTGTTGTTGACAATGCAGGAGCTTGTATATGCTCATAAATGAGCGGAATATGTGCTTATAATTGTGGAAAGACAGTTCTCACAGCAGCAGGCAGCCTTGCCGAAGCATCGCAGCAACAACGCTGCCAGTGTGCAGTGTGTCACAGGCGTTAGCTTAGTAAACAGGAGCGTTGAGACTTTTTTGAAAACAATCCAGATGCTGCATCTAGAGCTGCACAATTAATCAAAATATTATCAAAATTGCAATAAGGCCAAGTACAATAACCAAATCTCAAGAGGCGCAGATTTATGATTAAAGTAAAATGTGTCACGGCATACCATTATAAATGAAACATCATGTTCCTACAGAGATGCCCGGCCTAAGACCCCAGCAAAAATCCCATCTTTTAAAAAAATTTATTTATTTTTTCAGGGAAAATAAATAGCAAAAAGTACCATTCCTGCAAAAATCTTAAGTGTAATCACAACAGCGATACCTCATAAAATTATTGCTATCTGATTATTATTATAGCAGCAGCTGAACTTTCTGTTGATTGTCTGAAGTACTATTTTCAAATTTCAAAAACAGTAACACAGCATTCATATACAACATCATCACAGCTCATCTTCGCTCTCCATAGTCTGTTAACATTTGCCAGTCGCTTAGGACTGCATCACGTTTTGTTACTGATTGGTTGTAGGTCTATCTAATTGCATCCAGAGGCATTTTGGTCGTCAGATGTCAATAACGCCCCTTGGAAATCAAAAATAAATGGAGAGGTTTCAGACTATTTTGCAATTGTGATTTGGTCTGGCGATGTCAAGAAGTCTGCTCGAAACACTGACTGAGATTGCTGCAGGGCTGAAATAAAGTATTTTCACAACCCAAGTAGTAAACTTGAAAATATGACACAATACATAATAAAGTGTTATTTTTCCATTGGTAAAATAAACATAATTTTAGGTTGGGCATGTGCACAGTAACCAGTTCTATGGTTATTGGTTATTTTCTAGATTTATTTAAACACAAATGCAGGATAAAACATTTGCATATCATTAAAAAAACCTCTGACTCCATTGTTCCCACCACAGACATTATACCACAAAAACACGTAATCCTTGAAATACACACAAAAATGCCACTGATCTCGCTCCCGTAGCTGAAACCTGAGGAGCTTTTGTTGTGCCAACCCTGCTCACTAACGTGGCCTCAGGCTGCTGTGGCAAGAGTCAGATGATCTAATCACACTCTGTCATTACACAGGCGTTGTTACACAGGAACTATATTATTAGGACTATCAGCGCAGAGCCACACTCGTCAGCTCTAATGATTGTGCACAGACCCTGCCACGCTTACTGCTGTTCTCACGAAGTGACAAACAGGCCCAGATGTTTTTGTCTGTTGGATTTAAACACACACACACATACACACACGCAAACACTCTCAATCAGGCTGATCTGTAAGTTCTTTGCTTCAGAGGTTTTACAAGCAGGAGTACCTGCTTCTCTACAAAGACCAGGTACGCCTCCTCGTTAAAGCCTGTTTATATCAGCTCCTGTGCGCTCTGAGTTCTTTCATGTTCCTTTTCGTCCATTTCTGCCTTTCCTGTTTCTCATTTTCCACCGTATCTGTTATGTCTGACTCCTTTTTTAAAAAAATAATCTTTATTAAAAAGGATTGGTAGACATTTTGGGAGATGTGCAAATTTTCTACCTTGAGTTAAATGTTAAGATTGATGCCACTCGTAAGACAGAAGCTCAGTCTTTGGGGACTTGGCTTGGGAACCAGAGGGTCGCTGGTTCAAGTCCCCTGACGGACCGAGTAGAGGGTGTTGACTGGCAGCATGAGAGGTGCCAGTTCACCTCCTTGCACAAGGCTCTGAACCCCCAAACTGCTCAAGGGGCGCCTCGTATGGCTGCACTACCCTCTTGTTGCATGTGTGCGTAAATTATGTAAAAAGAAGCATTTTAACTGCCAGTTGCCCCAAAAATTGTGAGAATTGACAAATAATGAATTAATTTAATTTCACTTGGATTTATTGCTACAGCCAGCTGCTGGTTAGCTTAGCTTAGCTCAGCACAAAGACTGGAAACAGAGAAACAGCTAGCCTAGCGCTAACCTAAAGCTCACAAAATAACACATTATATCTTGTTTGTTTAAACCAAATAAGAACTGAAGTGTAAAAACTGACTACGGGAAATAGCCTGCCGCATAAATTCCTTTAAATTTACAATTACAGGAAAAATAAAAGTATATCTCTTTATCAGTTGGTCATTTTTACACCTCAGTTTTCAGTCTAAATGCTAAGCTAACCAGCTGCTGACTGTAGCCTTACATTCAACGGACAGGTACAAGATCTCATCTGATTCTCGGCATTAAAAGGTATGTAGCAGCAACCTCCTTGGCTGAAATTTGTCACTTCTGGCTTCAAAATACCAAGACGGTGACTGCCAAAATGCCAAACTATGGCCATCAAAACAGGAGTCCTTAAACAAATGGGTAATATCAAAAATGTCAAACTATTCCTTTATCAATGAAAGCCTCTATTAGATTAAAAATCTCTTCTTCATTTGCGTGACGGGTTTGATAGTCAACAATAACTCTGAGTTACAGATAAACCAAACAAAGGTTTGGTCATATAACAGTGTATTTTGGGTTACAGTAGAAATGTGTCCACCAGTCGAAGTTTGGCAATATGGTTTGTACTGTGGGAGTTATAAAGGGCAGACTATGTAGGAAATCAAATCCAGCTGTCCTGCAAGGTAATTTGGGCAGACATGGGGGAGGAGAGTGAAGTTAGAAGTACAGAAACCTGTAACACTTAAAATTATTGTTTTGAGAAACCTTAAAGCTTACATTAATTTAATAATTAATTTTAGTTTGAGTTTGAGTCTTTTGTTTTTAACTCAAGTTCTGTCTTTTTTGTATGCAAGTTCCAAAAAATGCATGACATTTTTAAATGTGATGAAGTTAGGTATAGTGGTTGGGTTAAACCAATTCTTATTTGGATTGACTCAACAATTACTGTATTGTGAGATATACTGTCACAGTGATATCAGTTTACATGTACCGTTATAGAGGATTTTGGCCATATCACCAAAATAAGAATTATACAGACAACACAAGATATGCCACAAAATCATAACATTTCTAATCAAATCATGCAAAAGATTTCATCCTAAAAACAACCAAAACACTGGCAGTCAGAAGGCAGAGCACACAGTTTCTGGGCAACAATTTGAGTCCACAGAGAGAGTCCAAATTTTGCAACTATAGATCCAGTTGCAGAGGGTTCCCGGCAGAGCAAGCAGCATTACTGTCTGCAGTAAAAACTCTTTTGCAAAGTTCAGTACAGAAATTGAGAACTGTTAATAAAAAAGGAGCCCTGGGGACGAAGATCTTAGCTTTCCGCACTTCCAACCTCTCTCCCTCACACCCATGTGTTATTATGAAAATATGTGTTAAATCAAGAGTTATCACTTTACTGGTTTGTTGCAATAAGATGTGGGTTTGTAGAGCGGCTGCATGGAAAGTGGAACATGGAAAGATTGTCATTTTTGTTGCCTTCAAGCAACATTCTGGTTTCACTTATTGATCATGTGGTTACAGTGTTTATCTTGGGCTTTCTCCTCCTTTTCTTTTCCTAGAAACATAACTTATTTTGTGGCCCAAACTCCAACTTCTCCTGAGAATCACAGTTGCCGTTTGTCTCGTGCACAACGGGGCCTCCTTCACGCGTTGATAGATGAGCAGTGTTTCCTCTGGAGGAACTCCCAGCAGCCTTGACCTCGAGGCTGAGAGCTGGGTGGTGCCCTGCAAAGCGCCGACACACGGCCTCGGTCACAAGATTAGCCGGAGAATGTTAATCACTGAGAACAAACGCACACATATATTAACATATGTCATGGATTTGTGCGCATGCATACAGTGATCAGCTCTGGCGTGTGGAGCGTGTTGATTTATGGCTGCAGGGGCCAACGGTCAGTTGTTTTGTCTGTGTAATGTCGCAGTAATGCTTGAGGAATGACCAGCCAGCCTTAACCTGTATGAAGCACTGAGGAGATGCGGCCAGCTGTGCAGGCAGAGACTTGCGTGGAGAATGACGACGTGTCACCTGGGCTTTCCCTGCGGAAACACACATGTGGTGAAAGGTTCCCGCTTTTCCTCGTAATCTGTTCCTGCTCAAAACTCATTAGTCTTGTCTGGGTCGGTGTTTGTGTTTCACGTGAGAGTGTTATGTGTGACCAGGATCGGCTTGTGTGTGTTTTTTATATGTGTGTGGCATTTGAAGAAAGTGAACAAAGCTTTCAGCCCTCAGGCAGTAACCCCCTCCTCCTCCTCCTCCTCCTCCTCGTCTGCATGCTCCTATATATTGCAGGCAGACCTTTTCTCTCATGCCCCCTCCATGGTAGTAAAACACATCTGTAACTTTCACAGCTCCCGTACAAAAACACTGACTGTCTCTCTCTCAGCTGCACTCACTTCTCTTTCACCTGCCCTCTGCTGCGATCTGTCTTTCACTTTTTCATCGTCAGTCTGATGCTCAGTAGCAGACAGTTTTTATGTCTCTCACTTCATGCTTCTTTTATGATGTTTACATAAGGATCAAGAGGCCTTTCCATGGCCTAAAAAATATAATTTAGTAACTTTTCCGCATTAAAATGTCTAAAACCGTCTAGATCAGTGTTATATGATTTGAGTTATGAACTTACATACTCTGAAACGTTTCCGACAACGTTCAGACCCAGAGAAGTCTGTTTCTTTAATCAAGGATACTGTCTGTGTCATTTGGTCACTGTTGCCGCTCAGTGGCATCATATCCCCTTTGCTGTGTCTGCCAGAGGCTGTCATCAATGAACTTTTTATCCAGTTTTAAACCACATTGTTATGATACACTTATTCGATCATGTCTTTTAAACGATCGGGGGACTTTAGTCATCTGACGTCTTGAGCCAAAGTTTTCAGAAAAACAAGATGAGCAAACGTTAGTGTCAGCTCAGCTCCAGCCTCAGAGAAACACAGATTTTTAACATGAAACTGGTTTATTTGTGATTTTACAGGTTTAAATCGCCAATTTCGTTTGTTTTGGAGAGGAGGAGACGTCTGTGAAAAGCTCCCGGTGAAAACCACCTGCACATCGGGATGTTTCATTATTAGAGAAACAAGGTGGTCATACATTAGCAGGCGCTGGGCTAGCAGCCCGTTTGCAACAAGCCAAAAAGCGTCTGAGAGACACTTATTTGTAACGTGAAACTGTTTTTTTCAGGGTTTTTTTTACCACTTTCAATCTCTGGGTCCATTTGTTTTGGAGAAGGAGACCTCTTCAGACTATTTGGCTTCCTGTAAAAATCTCCTGAACAATGAACACTGAAGGAATTTTAAACTGGAGAAAGTGACTGCAATGACAGCATTGCTTTGTCTTTTCTTATTATTTTCATATTTTCATTGAGAGAGAGAAAATTACATATTTTACATTGAAGTTGTTGTTTAGGTATTTAAGCAGTGAGTTGTGATAATCGTGAGTGATTACAGTTAAAGACAAATCCTGATGTTATACAATATGGGAGTTAGTTTACAAGTTTTATCCATCATTGGTATTGGAAACCCCAGAAAAATCCCCCAAGTTCCCAATGGAGCAAGATACACAAGCACTCAGACAAACATAAACAAACCCCCAGGTTTGCTACACTAAAACAAAGACACATTTTTAAACTAAAACAAAGGCAAATTTCGCTAACTGTCCATTGTAAACATCCATCACAGCTGACCGACTGACTTCTTAATCCAGCTCTGATCAGTTTTCCTTTACATGACGAAATCATCGTTTTGTTTACGCTCACTTTTAGTTTTCCCTTTAAAGTAGTTTGGTTCAATCTGACTAAACTGTTGCCTTGTTTACATCCCGTCTGACTGTCTGACCACTCAGGTTTCTTTCCTCGTCGGACCTCATTGTGGTGATGCAGTGTTCCCAGACCTCAGTAATTATTTCAGTGAGCTTATTGTTTTCATAACTGATTGATTGCCATGTGGAGTGTAAGCGATAACCAGAGCTGCAAAAACAAGGCCCAAGTTGAAAGAGACTGTATTTTTTTCTTAAATCAATATAAACCAATAAAGTGTTTAATAAATTTGACGAAAGAGGCAATGCTTCCAAATGTGAGTCACTATCTAAACACAAGCAGCCGTATGAAATAAAAATGTCAAAAAAATTAGGCAAAATTTGGATGTAATTCTGGAGCAAAGAAAGAATATGTAAACAATATTTTAAATATTAGCAATGGCTGCTTTCAGCACATACATTTCTTTTGATTTTCTGTAAAAACACTGAGGTTTAATACCCAACCTTATCGATGAAAAGTCAACAATAATGACAACCTTGGTGTCCTGGTGACGTAGTGGTCAAGATGCATATCACCGATCTCACTCAGGGACCATAGTTGCACATCTCGCTTTCCTCATTTCCTGTCTATATCTCTGGTGACACTGTGAAAAATTAAAAGCTTAAGGCCAAAAGATTATTTAAAAAATACAGCTGTCATAATGAATCAGAGTTCAAAGACGCATTTAAAATTCTCAGAAATCTTCCCGCGTTATCTCAGTGCTGTTAGTTGATTTGCGGCTTCATTGTCCATCTGTAGACCTTATTTATGAGGCAATTTTTTTACTTGCTTTCTTCTTATCTGCGTAAATGTATCCATCTGAAAAATGCTTGAAGCTGCCATCTACGCTCTGTGACACAGTCACAAGATTTACTCTTGCTATCTGTACCCAATGTTCATTTTGAAATGGGAAAAATGTTCGCTGCCCCTGCGGCTTGGGAGTCTGCTGCAGCCTGATTTGGATCACGGGGGATAAAGAAACCAGCTCAGATTGAAGGAATTAGAAAAGGTGCAGCATGTTGTAGATGCTTTGGCTAACTATTCGTGTTAACTGTGTTATGCAGGAGATGATGACCTGATTTCTTGGTATGCTGGTATTCTGCATTGTTTTTATAGTCTGTAATGGTTACATGTTGTATGTCTTCAACTTTATTTGAATGCGCTGTGCTCTGTCGTACCCTGGACGCTCTTGGAAAGGAGACTTTTAATTAAATGAGGCTTTTGAACAAAGCTTTTCCTGAGTGGTGTGTAGGATTTAGTGGCATCTAGTGGTTAGGATTGCAGATTGCAACCAGCTGAAACTTCTCCTGCTTCGGATTCCTTTAGTGTTTTGATTTCATCCACAGGCCCAGACTCATCCTCGCTGCCTTTTCCTCTCCCTCCTTCCATCAACTCCATCTTTAAGTATTTTACTTCTGTAAAAGTCATCGCTCTCTTTTCTCTCCCCTCCTCGACCCATTCACTCACTGCCACTCTCCCTCCTCCCCCCCTCCTGTCACCACTCCTTCTATTCTCGCTCCCCTTCTTACAAGGAGACCCCCTAACCCTGCACTCATACTAAACGAAGGAACACCAGAGAACACCAGCCCTTACAATAACACACAAATTCTCCTCCAGAACCATGAAACACCAGTTTTTACTCTCTCTTCACGTCCCCCCCCTCCGCCCTCCATTCAGTCCATTAGCCTCCTGATGTTTTTACACACCCTAAACTCTCTTTAGGGAGGAGAATCCACTCGCCCTGTAGCGCTCATACAATCACTGACGCATGAATGCACACACTTAACTTTTACTTACATTCTCTCTTTTCATTTCGCATTCCTTTTTTTGTCTTTTATGAAACCTCTTTCTTTTTTCTTACTGTACTGTAGCGTCCCGTAGCTGCACACACACCGTCCCTGTGTGTGTGTTTGGTTTTGTAGTCATTGTTTATGGTCTTGCAGGCACAAATACACAGAGATTATCCATTTTGAAAGGGGCCCAGCATGTTTATGTCCAGCAGGAATATTTACAACCATTACCAACCGCATTTCACACGCACATCCGGGCAGATTTACACGGTTACTTGAAAACATCAGGTCACATATGTACACTGACCCTAAAGTAGTCAGTGGATGTAGCTTAAACACACACTCGTGTAAGAGGCTTAAACCAGTCTTGAACATATCGGCCATAAATAACACAAAAATAAGTCTGTTTCCACAGTGTGAAACTGTGGCAGAGCGTACCACATAAAGTTTCATGAGCTGGTTTCACACTCCGCTAGAACAGAAACAACAGATGATCCTTATGAGCGCCTTGTGACTTGACGGCGACATACATTCCTTCGCTAAAACGCAGTCAAAGTGTGAAATCCAGCAAGGCCAGAGTCAATGAGTGCATGCTTTGACGTTTTATCCATGAGAGTCTTTTAGTCACACTTTGTCGCAGAGGCTGGTTCACATGGGAACTGTCGATGTGTGACTGTGTGTGTGTGTGTGTGTGTGTGTGTTTGCGTGTGTGTAAACTCGAATGCTCCCTCGCTCTCTTCTCCCCAGATGAGTGACTAGGAACTTTCCAGCTGTTTGTGACAGCTGTGTGAGCGGAGAGAGATCCACACAAAAACACAAAAGACAAGAGGAACGAATCAAAGACAGAACGGAGTGAAAGACAAGATGATTGTGGAGCTGACAGAGATTAGAGTTGCAAGGAAATCTGAGAGCTCTGTGTGCGGCACACAAGAGTTTGTGTGCATGTGTGCGTGAGTGCGTGTTTGAGCCAGCTGTATATGAGAGGTCTGTAAACTCAGTGGGTTTTTTGACCATACAGGATGGTTGTGGCTTCCCACAGATACAATACCTGATGAGTGTGTGCGTGCGCGCGTGAGGTGATGGAAGAAGAAGCATGCAGATCCTTTGCTGAATTAAAATACTAAATTATAAGTAATGTATGTAAAATGTTACTTAAAGACAGGCTGTGCATTTTTTTCCGAAAAAGAAAACCAATATATATACTCATACAAAAAAAGTTCCTCTTATTCATCACTTAAGACCCACTGGATCTTAAGTGTGGCAGTGTGTTTATCTGCAGAAATTCTGCCCTCTGCTTGTATCCTTTTCTTTTGTTTGTTTTAATACTTTTCTTATGTTTTGGACTTTTATTCTTTGGCTTTATGGCGGTATGGATTTTTACAGCAGTGAAATAGCAACATATCACACTGGCATTTTTTCAGTATTTTCCTATTTCTCTCCTTATGTGACAGCCTGTTTCTTTCGCCCAAACGGGGTCATGGCCTTTGCAATTGCAGTCTGGTCTATAGCAGGTATATTGCTTACTGTGTTCACTATCTTTTTAGCTTGTTAGCATGCTGTCCTTTTCTCATTAACACTAAACAAAATATAAATGAGGCTGACTGGATTGTCATTGGTTTTGCAGGTATTAAAATTAACAGTTGTGGTTTATTGAATCGGATAGCACCACTGGGCAAAAAGTCAGGGGAACACCAAATTCATGAGGATTCATCATCTGGGGGGCGATGAGTATCACAACGTTAGGACTAGTTCATCTAGTGGGCCCAGTAGCTCACCTGGCAGAGCAGCTGGCCCACGTACAAAAGGATATGTCCCTGCTGCAGTCGCAGGTTTGACTGCATGTCATCCCCTCTCTCTCCACCTTTCACGCTAACATCTGTACTGTCTAATGAAGGGGAAAAATAGTCTTTAGAAAAAAAAGGACAGTTAATCTAGCAAATCACTTGCCCCATCCGGGGCTGATGATGGAAGAAGCTAAGGAATGAATCATCTGTCTTCCTTTTCATCTCTAATGAGAATTTCGAGAAACTGGCGGCAGGTTAAGACAAAGTTTATGAGGAAAACTCCAACTATGTATTGTGCAGTTTGCTGGAAGTTTGAGAGCAAGGCAGAGTGAAAGGGGCTGTTTTTCAAAGGCATCTCAGGTTTCCAAAAAACAATACTGGGGTGCCACAGCAAGAGCCGACAGCATGTCACTTACATGGCAGGTAAGAGGCCTGCAGACAACCCTTCCTCCGGGGTCTTTCTGGTGCTTGTACGAAACATTACTTACTAATTACGATTAACTTTTTGGTGTTATTAGATAACTGCTAATAAATAAAATGTTTTGTATTGGGGCAAGTAAAAATTGAAACTTTAATATATATTTGAAGAAGTGGAGAATCACCAAACCTTAGAAATACAGTTTCTGAAATGTAGTGGAGCAGAATTATAAAGAAGCATAACATGGAAATACTCAAGTACAATACATTTACGTCAGAATTTTACTGAAATACAGTACCATAGTAAAAATTCCTTTCCATAACCCTGTCCATGTCTGTATGTCCCTCAGGACGCGGTCAAAGCTCAGTGAGTTACGGTCAGTACAGTAAGAACCAGCAGAGTCGTGTCTGCCTGATTTTTCAGCTGTCGTTTAAGTGCAGGTATGCTGAAACTCTTTCCACAGAGGAGCACAAGCTGGACATGTGCTTACACACACACACACACACACACACATGCATTTCACATTCTGTGGCCATGCACAGAAAACCACGGTGGATTTATGTGAGCAGCCGCTTCCAAAAAATCTATTATTTCCATATGGTTGTAATACACCCTCTGACTGCCAAAAGCAGCATGGAGACTACGTGTGTGTGTGTGTGTGTCTGTGCATGTGCGCATGTGTGCGTGTGTGTGTATGTGTGTGTGTGTATGTGTGTGTGTGTGTGTGTGTGTGTGTGTGTGTTTGTGTGTTTGTGTGTATGGCTATTGCGTGTTTGGGCTTACCTCTACGATCTCAAATTAATTCTCCCCTCTCTTTATTAGCTGTTTTTCCTCACAACAGTCCACTCCACCCTCGCTTCTCCAGAGACTGGGAGAGAAACAACCACCGGTTTAATAGCTCGGTGATTTCATTTTAGTTGAATGTGTGGCACCGCATTTTAAACCCTCTTGTCTCTTCGTGTTTTTGTCCTTCAGGTGTGCGGAGGAGGTGCGTTGGACTCCAGAGCGGAGCAGTGTGCAGCCTTTAACACGCAGGAGTTCATGGGTCGCCTCTATGACTGGGAGCCTTTCACTGAGGGTGAGGAGTTAACACACACGCACATACACACACACATACAGTAGTTATGGGTTTATCTGCACAGTACTTCAACGCGATAATAGGCTTATTGCAAGAATTAAATGCTAGGAGAGAGGAAAGGAAGGGTGAAAAGCGACGGTAAAATGAGTCATTTAGTGAGTTAGTGTGTGTTGGCAGGCCCAACCCACCGCAATCCCTCCTCTCATTGGCCTGCAGTGCATGTAGCGTCGAGGGTGGTGGGAGTCCAGAGAAAAAGAGAATGACTGGAACTCATACTGCTTTTATTCTTTACGAAAAAACACTCCCTCGTCTCTTTTTCCTCTCATTTGTCCAACGTCTCCCTGCTTCTCTCCTGCCAAGCTTCTCCTCCCAGCTCTGACGAAGCACACGGATTCCTACTGAGTGAGATAAAGAGACAAAGAGAAAGACAGAGAATGGGGAGGTGAGAGGTGATGGGATGCAAGTGTCTTGTCACATGACCACTGGGAGCGAAGGGAGACGACGTGGCTTGTGTGCTTGCGTACTGTATGTGCGCTGCATGTGTTTGTTTACTTTCGTGCTGAGTGCACAATAGTTCAGCGCAGTGGAGATTGGGTCTATTTATCTTTGTTTTCCAATGCTGGAGGGAAGAGAAGGAAAGAGGGAAAACACTAAACAGATATTTGAGGAATTTGAGAGAAAAGGAGGAAAATATTACCAACATGGGGGTTTTGGAATCGAAGGAAACACAGCTGTGAGATGATATCAACAGTATTTGTCATTAGACTTTGACTTGCGCGTACAAGCTGCTGTGTTTTTAAAGTATGAGCCTATTAGTCAGTGTGCTTGTACTGTAGATGAATGGCTTAATGGATCTGACATGGTATGTGGGGAAATGTTTGTGCATGTATGTTTATCTGTCTGTCCATACACTTGTGATTACTGTATCAGCTGGTTTAAATTCCTTAACACACACACACACACTGTGAAAGGGTAGAGCCAAACACACTAGAACAGCAACACTAACTATATGAAGAAATCTGTTTTTGTTTTGCCTTATTACACAAATAACACGCTTGTTAAAAATAAAAACAGTGCAGAAAACTAAAAGTACAGCAGAGCATGTAACGCAGTTAAGATGTTATGACGAATGACAGGCTTGCAGATAGTGACGAACCCACAGAGGAATCTCCCCACTGCTCTGAGGAGCGTTTTTGTATCTTGCGGCTTATTGTTTTGGTTTCACGGTTCGCAACTGTACTGTTTTCGCTGTCAGTGATCTCACCGACCTCGTTTCCAGATGCAGCGGGCAGCTGTTTTCAGTGAAAAAGCTCTGATAAACTCAGTGTACACTACCTGCTCAGCACCAAACAGCAGATAAATAAAAGTTAAGAACTAGCTGATGGGGAAAGTTGACCATCAAGCAGCTAAAGAGTCAGATATTTCCTTGTGATCAGCAAAACAGAGCTTAAAAGATAGTGAACATTGAATTTTAATTCTTCAGGCAATATGGATTTATATGGATGAATATGGATTTTTCTTGTTTTGCAATTTTGCATTGTAACTTGTGCTGCCCCCCAGAAGTCAGAGATTTGAATCATCAGTCAGAGACACTCATTCAGCTAAGATAAAGTTGGGCAGTTGTTTTTTGTTCAAATATTTTGCTAATCGGTGTGCTGTGGATCGTAGTTGTGGGGACGTTTGGTCCTGGGATTTTGCTGCAGAGTGAGCCCTCCTCTTTTTCATGCTGTTCTTTGGTACATACAGCTGCAGACACGTGCAGCGGCAGAGGCAAACGCTGAGATAACATTATCCTCTGCCTTCTGTTCAGAAGTGGTGAATTTACAGCTTACAGAAACTTAATTTGACACAGTCTCTTGCTTTTGTTCGACTTCTAGTATCAGCAAAAGTATGTTGCACATTTCCAATCTGTTGTTAGCGCACTTGGCTTGTTACCTATGTTGCATGAGTGTCGTTGTCACACTTAACATCCCACTGAAATTATCTATTTTCTTTGTACCAGGCTGTAAACATGTTTATTTCTGCTGTAAAGTTGGGCATTTTAACATGGGGTTTATGTAAATAGACTCACCTCTGGAGCCAGCCTCAAGTGGCTGTTCAGGGAACTGCAGTTTTTGGTACTTCCACTTTGGCTTAAATTTTTAATCCCAAAGGTTGCCACTTTGTTCCACAATATGTATACCATATTACCCAACCTTCCATGCAGCTGAATTTGAAAATCTTAATTGCTGGTCTTTAAAAGTTTGAGTGTCCTGGGTGTATTTATGTCACTTTATGTCACCCAGTATGACCTGTCCATCCCCCTGTGACCCTGCCAGGGACAAGCGTTTACAGTTAATGGATGGTTTGCATCACTTTCTTCCATTTCTTGTGTGAGAGGTCACGCAGAGGGAGTACACCTTAAAGACTTCGCTGATGTTTTTTGGTCAGAGCTGCAGGGGTATCAGCTGGAGTCTCACTGTCTGCATAAACACACAGGGGCTTTCCTTTCACTCACCACCCCCCGTCTCTGTGTGTTTGTGAGGGAAAAGCATGAGATTACTGTATTTATCCTGAAATGAGTTGCTCTTAAATTCTCTCTATCTGCTGTGTGTCCTTGCCCTCTGCTCCACTCCGGCTTTTTTTAAACAAGCGTGTCCTTGAGATCTGCTGAGAAGCAGAGAGGGCCGGATAGAGAGAGAGAGAGGAGGTGAAGAAAAACAGAGACAATCTCTTTATAGGGGGGTTCACGGGTACATCATGCTTCTGGCATTAGAAACACAATTACTGTGAGAATTATTTTGGATAAAAGAAGCCACCAAATGGAAGATGTCACATTTATTGGTGGTGATGATTCAAATGGAGGTGGATTCAGGATTGTGTGTGCTAAAGGTGTTTGCAGATGACGCCAGCTGGGTCAACACACTCCATGTGGCGGAGATGAAAGAAAATGAGACAAACATCCTAAAATCCTGTTCTCTCCATCCTGTTCTATTTGTCGCTGGCTCCTTTTACTCCTCTGCTCCTCTGTCTCCTTCACCAACAGGACCGCCTATGCCCGTGATTCTCAACTTGTGACCCGCGGGCCAAATCTGGCCCCTGACAGTGTGCCAAGTGGCCCCCACCTATTTTCTAACTCATAGTTTTTGCACTTTTATTGTACCTAGGGTGCCAGAGTGCATAAAACAGCATCAAAATCGAGCTTGTTTATTAAAAAAAAGTGCCAGTTGAGGATCCTCTGTATCCCCTGACAGAGGTCCTAGCTAAGCCCCTAATGTCTTAAAACCCAGAAACATCCTAAAATCTTAGAAATGTTCTAAAATCCTTTAAACACCCTAAAATCCTGGAATCATCCTAATATCCTGGAATCGTCCTAAAATCCTTAAAATGTCTTAAAATCCTATAAATGTGTTGAAATCCTGGAAACATCCTAAAATCCTTGAAATGTCCTGAAGTCCTAGAAATGTGCTAAAATCAAAGAAATGTCCTAAAATCCTAGAAATGTGCTAGAATTCTAAAAATGTCCTAAAATTATAGAGACATCCTAAAATCCTAGAAACATCCTGCAGTCTTAGAAATTTCCGAAAATCCTAGAAATGTCTTAAAATCCTAGAAATGATCTAAAATCATGGAAATGTGCCATAATCCTAGAAACACCCTAAAGTCCGTAGAAATGCCCTTAAATCCTAGAAATGCCCTTAAATCCTAAAAATGTAAAATCCTACAAACATCCTAAAATCCTGTTTGGGACTGTTGAGAAACTGAGAGGCCCTCTGGACAGACAGAGAGAGAGGAGGTGAAGAAAAACAGAGACAACCTCTCATGGGGGAGTAGATGGGAAAATCATGCTTCTGGCATTAGAAACACAATTACTATGAGAATTATTTTGGATAAAAGAAGCCACCAAATGCAAGATGTCACATTTATTGGTGGTGATGGCTCAAATGGAGGTGGATTCAGGATTGTATGTGCTAAAGGTGTTTGCAGATGACGTCGCTGGGTCAGACACACTCCGTGTGGCAGAGATGATCCTTTTCCACTCTGCTAAGTAAACTGTACCTCAGTGTTTACTTCAGTCTGATCCCATTGGCTACAGCCCCAACCCTCGTATCCAGCTTCCCATCAACACACCGGAGACTGTGAGGAGTGTGTTTCGATATCCACTGGTGTATTCGTCATCTCTCTCCAGCTGCATTCATCTGTTTAGGTCTGCTGCATATATATCTCACTTTTGTATTTATGTTAAACCGTACAGGCAGCTCTTGCTACTTAGCGTGTGATTTTTGCCTCCAAGGTGACAGCGCTGTTATGTATGTGCTGCAGAGTGCTGTGGCCTATAGTTTGGACCTGGAAGCTAAAACTGTAAAGCTGCCACGGTTATAAACCACATTAGTGATTTACTTTAGTGGTAATGTTTCTCTACGTATGTTCGGCTCTGAACAGCAGTACCTCTCTTGTTTTGTAAGCGCTGCACGTGCAGGTGTTGTTTTACTTGAATATTCTCTTTTTTTCATGCGTCATCCCCTCTGCGCGCACCCATCCTCCCCTCTTCCTGTCCCACTGCCTCTCTCTTTCTCTCTCCCTGCTGGAGTTTGTTTAGACGGAGAGATAGTGGGGAAGTATATTTAGACAACATATATTCCACTGTCTGAACACTAAGCTCAGGGAGGGAGAGAGAGGCAGTGGAAGAGAAAGAGAGGCCGGAGATCGAGGAACAGAGACGCAGAGTGACGTGGCTAAAGACAAATGAAAGATAACGGCGTTGAAACAGAGAGAAAAGTTAAAGATGATTTGGAGTTGGGGAGAGATGAGGAGTGATGGAGCATGAGGGAGAACACACAGAGACAGGCAGAGAGCACATGAGTGGCAACACGTCTCCCCCTCTATTTTCTGTCACTGTCTCCAGTCTAATCTCTCAAAGATAACTATGACAGACGGAAAGAGAGAACCAGGGCGGAGAGAGAGAGGGTGGGAACACTGCCTCCCTTTCTCTTCTTTCTAAAAATGTACTGTATATCCGTCTCGCTGCCGTTATCAGACAGAGGCAAAGGAATGATTGTAAAAAGTGGAGATGGTTTAAGAAAGTTTGGCTCATGTGGATAGCACAGACAGTGATTTAATGTTTTCATAGAAATTATTATACAGTAGTTATTAGAGCTGAGTAATGACCCAGTGCCAAGTGGTATTGAGACGTCTCCAGTTATCAATACCTGCATTTAGTCGTTGTCGGAAACAAACCTCATATCTCCACATTTCACTGTTTTTCATAAAGTATTATATTGGTCCCTACCTCCTATCTCCATTGGATCCTTTTAAAAACAGTGTTTTTTTCTAATTCCTGAAAAATAGCGATTTTAGAGATAGGCTTGTGCCCGGTTTGTATACGACTCACAACTCACCTGATTATATTTTATTAAGGCTTAAAATATTGCATAATTAAGGTCATGGCTGCTTTGAGCAACTGGTGGGGACCGCCCTTGACAAGTCGCTACCACAGTGATAAACATTGTTTAGGTAATGTAACCATGGCGTAGCCCGAGATTCACAGAGAGTAGTCATAGCTTTCCCTGTTTTAGTGTTTTCAGTTCGTTATTGGTAATGTTTTGATCACCTAAAAATGTCTTTTGTAGCATTTGGTTGTGCTAAAAGGCCCTCTTAGGCAATGAAACTTAACTTACAGCCCGCAAGACAAATCCGTAAGTGTGTCGGATGGCCCCCCACCCATTTTCTAATACACAAAAAAAATGAAGTGATTTACCCTGGGAATTGTTTTTCTATTTTAAGTATACATAAGGTACCAGAGTGCATAAAACAGCATCAAAATAAATTTTGTTTATTTAAAAAAATCTTTGTAATGCCCTAAAATCCTCGAAACATCCTAAATCCCAAGAAGAGTCCTAAAATCCCAGAAACATGTTTGGGGCTGCAGAGGACAGTCAGTTCAGCATCTGCTTGGTTAGCACGAGCATCATTGGCTAACATCAGACACTAAGACGTTAAAGAGTTAAAAAGTCAAGACTCAGAAACGGCTCTGCTCTGACATTAAACTCTATAACTGTTAAGCTAAATCACTTTTTCCCCACATTGTTTGAATCAGAGTTTTCACATATGCTGATGACATATTGTTGTATGTCGGTGAAACATTTTCTTTTGTTTTTTCACACACTTTCTCACCATTTTTAATCCCATTTTACAGAAATGAAGTTTTTTCTAGCAAGCAAGTAAACTGTGATGAGTCTGCTGTCCCACTGAATCTGTCTCTGCTCTCCAAAGTATCCTGGAGCGGATGTTTACCTTCACTGAAGGACCACTACTGCATTCTTTAGAGTATATTTATAAGCTAGCTATGTACCATAATTTCCCTATAAAGTTGTGGAAAGGTAAACATCCAGCTTGACTCAATTGCTTCACATGTATGACTTCCTCACCACTTCCAGCCACTTAGTGAGATGAAATGCACTCTTAACGTCCACGGATGAGGATATTTAACTCGCAAAGGCACAAACCTGAACATGGTGTCCCAGTCTAAACTTCAGTGTTTTTGTTGTGACTCACAACATGGTCCCAGATGCAGATTTACTCGGAAGTCTGAAGTAGGCCACTTTTTTGTCCTTCAGATGAGAGCTGCAGCAGTTAATGGATTTCTCTGTTTTTTTATTTCTCCTTTGCGGTTGTTTTTCACTGCATTTGGCAGTTAATTAGTCAATCGACAGAAAAGTAGCAAGTATTTCTATAAATCAGAAAAAAAAAAGTCAAACATTTACTGGTTTCATTCGTCTTATATGAAGGAATTTGATGCCTTTCTTTCTCAGATTTCGGATATCGTCATATCTATATCACAGGTGTTGTCTCTTCCCGGTGTGTAAGTGATGTAATTCCATGTGACTATTCTAGCTGTTCTATTATTACCTTTTACCCCCTTAGTCATTATATCCACATTATTAATGTTTATCTATCAAAGATCTCATTATGTAAATATGTGACAACAAAAATGGTCAACCCTGCTATAACATGATATTGATGTTGTTGTTTTTAGGCAAAAGTTTTGTGATATTTGATTTTCTCCACAGTGCCCAGCCTTTTGCAGATTTCACTTTGAGCTCTGGGAAATTACACAGGGCATTTTTACACCATTTTTTGACATTTTACTGACAAAACAATTTATCGATTACTGGAGAATTATCTACAATAAAAATGATCGTTAGTTGCAGCCTAATCTCTGGAAACAGATATCTGCATATAAATGCAGAATCCTAATATGAATGGACACGATTTTTGTTTCTGAAGTGTTCTAGTTTCCCATTGTAGTCCATTTGTAGTCCCAGTAGTGTTGCTCAGTCACATGTGAGCTGCAGTAAAACAGTCCAGCTATGAAAAGGCAGAACATATCAGTCAAAATGCAGTGTCTCAGCCATCGGTTATGTCTGATAATGGGGTAGCTTTATGTAGCTTTTTTAAATTTATCTGCATATATCATAAAGTTTTATATGCTGATATCTGTTTATAGAGACATGCCAAAATGACTGGGGCACAGAGGAAGAAGTCTTGGACCAGATATCTGGTTGCTACACCGGGTCAGCCTAAAATATTAGCCCTCGCTCCCAGAGGCTTTATCGTCGTCAGACAAAATCCCACGGGTTCAGAGATTGGTTGCAGCTCTAATTAATTCATAATCATTCCATATTCTCTCCGCCCTTTCACTGAAATATTCCCTTTTTGGCGGGTTGAAATGAAAACCAACAAAAAAATTGCAGTCCAGTTTTACTAATGCTTCTCTTCTGTGTGGAGGTGTTTCTCTTTTTTAAATTATACCTGGCGAAGCACGTCAGAGTAGAGATTTAAGGAACAGAGATTCAGTGAAAAGCATATGGATTTACTTAAAATTCATAACATAGTATACTCTTGGCATTCTCTCTTGGACACGTGAGGTGAAGGAAGGGTCTGGTATTTGACCTTTAGTCTTTGTTCTGGCCTATCTCCTACGGACATCTTTACTTTGAAGACGGACAGGGCTTTGGGTTACGTGCTGATGATGGCTAATGACGGGGAAACGAGGTCCTCCCGAGGTGAAACGATCTTCAGGGTTATTATGTGAGAATAAAGTGGCGTTGGTGTAATATCAGAATCCCACTTTGATTATTTCAAATTGTCAAAAATTTTCACAAAAGACAGGCTTTTGGAGAGAAACCTTTTTCTCAAACTGCTTCAAGGACAGAAAAATATCACTGTACAAAGAGTTTTTACCACAAGGTGTCATGCTGGTGATATTTATATATAACTTAATAGTGGGTAGATTTTTGTCGTAATTTGACGGAGAAATATGACACCGCAGCGAGAAGTCACAAATTCAGAAGCACAGAATTTGTCCTTTTAACCCTTGAACTCCCAGTGACAGAAACTCCTCCCTCCCGTCTGAAACCAAATCTATGACCCCGTACTTGTGCTATGAGCTCACGTTTATGGCTCTATTTCACACACACAAGCGCAACCCTATAAAACACACACACACACACCAGCTCTGCCCGAGGCCTTTAACCCCTTTAGACCCCAAATCTTTAACCTCCAACAGGATGATGAACAATGGAGCCACTTACTGCCTTCCTGTCTTTATCACCCATTCCTCTATCACTTTCTTTCTTCTTTAAAGGAAAATTCAACATTTTAGGAAATATGTTTATTTGCTTTCATTCCAAGGACAAGATTGAGAAGATCATTTTATGTCTGTGTGTTAACAGAGTGTTACACTGATGTAGAAATGGACCTCGTCAGTGAGGAGTGGGCTACAGAGGTCTTGCATAAACAAAATAAACCTACAAAATGTCTAGAAAGAACATATTCTTAAACATGTTTCCTTTATTAAACAGAAAAATGCAACCATACACCTTCTGAATTTAAGAGCTTTATTGCCTTATTAATTTACGCTACACGCTTTTTTCTGCTCTTTGGTTGGGTTACCATCCAAATATACCGTAAATTTTAATTTACTTTAATTTTTGCTATTCATGTACGTTTTCATCCACTTTTGTTAAACAAAAAATATAACTAAAGCAAATTATCTCAGGTTTCAAACTGTGAAAGGGCAACTTCAAAATTCATACATAATAATTATTAGATGTAAAAGTATGTTACGAAAGTATTGTAACTTTTTAAGCACCTTTTCCAGGTACTTTTCTTGTTTGTTTGTTTGTTTGTTTGTTTGTTTATTTCACTAATCTTTAAGTTATTTTCTTATAGTTTTCACTAATTTCTTGCTAATTTTAGGGTCATTTCTTCTTTCATGGTTTATCGACTTCTCCCGGTGTTTTTAGCAGAAATCAAACCAAATTGCTCAGATTTCAAAGGGTTAAACTGCTAATTACATTTTACCACACAAAAACTTTTCTTGCTTTCTCCATTTTTTAATTTTTTTTTTTTGCTGGGATATTATTCTCTTGAGATCCTCTGTATTCTCCGCTCGTGTATTTGTCTGCCTACTCTCTCGGTACTGAAGGACTTCAATTTCCTCTTTTACCTTGAAGCCATCTTCTCTTTCTGTGATTCTTCCCTTCTGTTCTCCTTTTCCGAGTACATCCCTCCCTGCTGTGCGTGCCCGTTGGGTTCCTCCCATAAATCAAATCTTCCTCGAGCTTATGTTTACACCTCTCCTCCGGGTATGCGTCTCCTGGGAAGGTGCAGCGGTGAATGCACTCACACAAGTGAGCAGCAGGGGAAATAGCTAATCACTCTGGTGCTGTCTGACAGCCGGGGGGGAAACCACATGGAAAGACGTTCATCGCCCAGCTGCATCTTCTGCACGCCAGGCAGAGAGCAGCTACACAGGCTCACGCAGATACAATCACACAAACTTAATACAAAACGTTGTGCAATAATCCTTCTATCCTCTGTGTTGTAGTTGGTGCGGACAAACAGTGCGAGCTGACCTGCAGACCTGCCGGCTATCGTTTCTATGTCCGCCAGGCCGAGCGCGTCACAGACGGGACCCCCTGCTTCAACGTCAGCTCAAACGATGTGTGTGTGGAAGGCCGGTGTCTGGTGAGTGTGTTTAAATCTGCACGTGTGGGAGATTTTTAGCTTCAGGTGTCTGAGCCCGAGTCCGTCCTGTCTAGCCGCGGGTAGACAAAGTCCAGAACCTCTTAGTCTCAAGTCTGGAGGTTGATTTAAGCCTGGCATCCATATTCAGAGTATCCCCAATTTTTTTTTATTATCCCCCTGCTCTGGGCCTCTGTGTCTTTCCCTCTTTCTCTCATCTGCACACTCTTGTCTCTGGCATCGGTCTGGGCAGCAACACAGGGTTCCTGCAGATCCTTAAAAAGTCTAATCTAAATACAAGGCCCCAATTACCCAATTAGTATAAAGATGTCCTAAACCATTTTTTCAAAGGTCTTAAAAATGCTAAGACATTGGGAGAAGGATTTTATTAATCTTTTTTTTTCCTGACATTGCATCATGAAATCTCAAAATATTTGGTAATACATACATATTTTCTAAAAATAGTTTTCAGAATATATCGCTTTTGAAAGAAAATTGGTATAATTTCTTTCAAAAACACAGAAATAAAGCAATTAGCAACTTAACAAAAAAAAACCCAAAATTTGCAAGAAATTTGTAAAATTTGACTTTATTTTTTGTAAAAAAAAAAACAAAAACATTTTAATAAAAAAGTGATGAAAAATCGAAAAAAGGTAAATAATATTAACATAAAATATTATTTGTATTCCCAATCTAACATAATTTTATAATTATAAACAAAGTTTTCTGGACATTTTGCTAAGTTTTTGATTATTTTCTTTTTCTTTTCTTCTTTTTTTTAGCTTGTTTTCTTTCGTCTTCTTGCCTGCTTGTCATCTTTTACTAATTTCTTTCAATTTAGGAGACAAGCCTTTTTTTGTACAATGTTTTAACAGAAATCAAATCAATTTTCTTAAAAATGTTTAATTTCTTACGAAAGACCTTTCTTAAGAAACCTGGATCAACTGATGTTGATCCAGGTTTCAATGGTTTAACGTCAGGCGGATAAGAATAGGGGACCCAACAACACTCAAATAGCCCACATTTACCACATCTAATTATGTAGAAATAAACTCACTATTTTCAAGGCAAAGCAAACAGATACTTTTATCACATAATGTGTTTCTTGTTTTCCATGTGTTCCACTATAAAAATGTTTACTATTTTTAGCATTTGAAGTAGATCATCTAACGTTTTAACTTGACCAAAAAAGGTTTTATGTTGCAGTAAACATTTGGGCAAAATTGTCTCTAATAAGTAATTAATGATGTTTTTTCCCTGTTTTGCTTATTACAACTTTGAGTGGCAATGAAAAGTCTGAAAATGTTCTAAATCTAACTCGCCTTAAGCTGTAGGGACCCTGCAGCCGTTACCAATCTACACAAACAACAGTGAAATAAACACTGGCGACACATGTGAAATGTCAACCACATTTTGGCAGCTTTTTCCCCCCTCATTGTACGAGCCATCACTCACATATTTTCACCTTCCTCTCCTGCCAGACTGAGGGCTGCGATGGCGTCCTGGGCTCCGGCTCTGTCATTGACAAGTGCGGAGTGTGTGGAGGGCGGGAGAGCTCCTGTCAAAAGGTGACAGGAAGCTTCCAAAATGTCACAGTTCCCCTTGGTTACTACAAGATCCTGGACATCCCTCCGGGAGCTACATTCATTAACATCACGGAGAGACGAGCCAGCCCAAATTACCTGGGTAAGAGCTCACACACACACACACACACATGAAATCGTACACACACACAGTTTTAGATTTCTTACATAATACAGTTTATGTTCCAGTACAAGTGAGACGTTGGTGAGGGAGTTGCAGATTTGGGAATGTGATTTGGCCAACGAGCATGAATGCACTGGCTCGGACTAAGACTGTAAATTTTGTGGCTCACAGACTCGGAGCAGATAAAGCCTGTATTGTTAGAGCCCGTGAGCAACCAGTGAAGTGAGTGCGTGTGAGTGTTTGTCCTCCTGTTTGAAAACGAGACAGCACGACAGAATGCGTTTGTCTGTCTGTGTTTGAGCTTATGGGGGTTTTCCTGAGAGTTCAACACTATGTAGACTTAACAAAGTCAAAATAAGAGACGAAAACCTAAATCTTGCTCAATTCCTCCTGTCTGCTTTTTTAAACACTCCTGTTTCTCCAGCTATGAGAAGCGGCACCGGGGCTTCAGTGGTGAACGGGCGCTGGGCTGTGGATCCTCCGGGGGAATACCAGGCAGGAGGGACTACTTTCACCTACACCCGACCTAGAGCGCAGGCGGAAGGGGAGGAAGAGAAGGGCGAGTCCCTCAGGGCTCCAGGACCGACCACCACACAGCTACAGCTATATGTAAGCACAATGTTTATCATAACCCTGCAAACATGAGCCTGGGAATGGCAAAATGAATTTAATGATAAGAATCAGACACACACACACATAGACACATGTGTGCACACAAAGCATTTCACATCTCTATAACGTTGCCATAAGCCCGAGGCTATGCTCTCCTGCTCTGTGTCAAGATCTTTCAGATAGGCGGCGTTATTTCAGCATTATGGTGGGATAAAGACAGCTATACGAAAGCTTAGCCTGAGCCACGTCAGACTATCCACGGCTTAATAATAACAATTCTAACCTCAGGCTAAGATCTTATTAAAGAGCAGAACTCATCTGCAGCTTTGCATCCGGGAGCTACAGGGCAGGACGGGGTTAAAGAGCAAGCTTCCACCCAGAGCAAGAGTTTGATCTCCGCTGGAATCACCTGCATTTTTTAGGGCTTTGGGGGATTTTGGAATAAGACATGAAAAGACTGAAAGCCAATAACCACTTTGGTGGTACTGAGAGGCTGTTAGGCTCATTACACACTGGAAATGAAATTGGTGGAGGGATGAAAATGGATTTTTGTGGGTGGCGCCACAGAAAATAATATGAAAAAGGCAGAATTAAAAGTCTTTATTGGTTGCACACTCGGGGTGGGGAGGGATCGATATAGCAAAGTATTGCAATATTTTTGTGTGGCAACATCATAGATGCCAAATATCTTTTTTTGTTGCATAGATTATTAATATTACTTATAAAAAAATAATTTGGGTAGTCTACTACAATATTAAAATCAGTTTTTTACATTTCTGCGATACAATATTCTGCAATAAAAATGTCTGAGAGATAAACGGACTGAAAACTTTACAATTTGCAGTTGAAAAGGTAATGAATCACAATACATTATTGCAAAACTCAGTATATAGCAACACATTCAATATCGCAATTATATTTTATTGTGACTTAAGTATCGTGATATCGTATCGTGATACAGTATCGTGATATCGTATCGTGATATGGTATCGTGGGCCCTCTGGTGGTTCCTGCCCGTGTTATACACTGGCTCAGCTGATGAGAAGGGTGTAGCTGTGAGCTGTGTGAAGCTGAACAGCACAAGGTACAGCTGTTACTACAACCTTTGTTAAATGAGTACTTGGTTTGTTTCTGAATGCCGTCAGAAGTATTTATTAGTTTATTTACTTTTATAGTACTGAAAGCAGAGATCGACAGAGTGAGAAAGAGCCTCCAGCCACAAACAGCTGTTCTTTCGTGCCTCCCCGTGCTGATTTTAAAAGAAAATTGTTTATTAATTCCAAAAAAATATCTAGCGCTCTGTACTTAATATTCTTAAGTGAGTCGGATTAATAAATGTATTCTTTTTTTTTTTTTTTTTTTAAATAACCTTATGTTGTTTTTATTTAGCCTTTCTGAGAAACATGATCCTTTGTGGATGGTGAATGGTTGTCCCAGTTTCAGGCCAATTCATCTTATAGTTATTACATTATAGAGGCAAAGTCCCTCCCACTTCGCTTTCCCCCCTGGCACACAGTTTAGAAAAAAAAATTATGTGCGGCAGTCAACAGCGAGAGGAAACAAACTTTTTAATTTCATTTGAATTGTGCCATATTATTACACATATGATGTTTGTCATTTTAAAAGATAATTTTGAAAGTCAAGAAAGTTGCAGTTTATCTTAGTACAGTTTAGTTTTGCATGAAACCAGTTAACCACATCTCACATCGTGCACTATATGACATCAACACCAGCTGGCGAGTTAACTTAGGAAACTTAGGAAGCTCTATTCCACATTCAAATGTAACATTATCTTAACTCAAATGTTTCATTCAGCGACTCCTCCTCTTTTTCCCGGCACGAAAAAACAAAAAGTATCATTGCTTCAGCGAGAAAGAAAGTTCTGACATCATTTATTTGACTTGAGAAGTCTCTTCACTGATGTTTTTTTGCAGTGTTATACCTTAACTGTCTTATAACAAACTGAAACAGGATCAAAAAAACAGTTTGTCTCTTGACATTGACTACTGGACATGTTGGTCGACCAGAAGGGGAGGGACTGATAATAATAATAATAATAATAATAATAATAATAAACTTTATTTGTATAGCACCTTTTATAAAAGAAGTGCAGTACAAAGTGCATGAAAATAGAGTGAACAAGACAATTCAATATGAAAGGACACTTAAATACAGTTAAAAACAGAGAAAATCAACGCCTAGATCTCTGAAGCCATAAGCACCTCCCACTTCCCGACACACAGATTCACCACCAGTTGACGGTTAACCGAAATAAGCCTTTTTCATCTTACCCAAGAACATATTCCCATGGATTAAACCTCACTGTGGGTTTTATCCTCTCAACCCCCGGAAAAGAAACACCCAGTTCTGGCACCGTGGGGGTTAACAAACACGCCACAGTCTTAAAGCATCGACAGATTGAGCAAATGCCTAAATTACATTGACATCTGTGGCAGAAAATAGCAGATCCAAATGTTGTTGCCGTGGCACTCCAGCTGATTAAGTTTCGATGACCTTGACTGTGTTAAGTCTTGTAAGACGGTCCGCAGGGTTTCATAATAAGAAGGGGGACACACAGACGCGTATACACCCTGCTGAGGCATCCTGGAGCTTCGCTCTGGTTCCCTGCCAGAGCCTCAGCGGCTGCTGTGACTCATCCTGACCTCCGAGTGTGTTCCTCTGTGGGGATCTGGAAAGCTGTTAAAAGGTGTTTCTTGTCATTTGCTATTTCCACCTCTAATTATGTCTGTTGTCTCACCCTCTCCAGATCATTTTCCACAGGGAGAACCCCGGCATCGAGTATGAGTTTTACGTCCCGGTGGAGAAAAAGGAGGCAGAGAGGGAGAGGCTGATTGAGAGAGAGAGGGAGGCACCCAGAGAGAGGCCGAGGGAGCGACAGCCAGGGAGAGCGCCCCTCCGCAGTACGTCCAGCGCACCTCATCTCTCTGATTTCCCTCTTTTTGGCAAACTCTCCGACAGCCGTGTTTTCGGCATGTTTTTTTCCAGTAGCTGTGTTTTCGACAGTCGTGTTTTGCACATAGTTGAATGTTGTCAGTGGCAGAATCGAACTGTAAATCAAACATTTCTGTTTCATTCTTTCCAAATTACTCAAGGAAACACGAACCATGAGAATGACGGATGTGTTTATGGACTCCAAAGGGTGTGGTTGCGGGCCAAGTGGGGAGGGACAATTGTGCAAGTGTGTTTGTGTGTTTGTGTATGACCTAGATGGGAGGCTATCTGGTCCACATGTTCGCTTTCACGAGACCCTGACCTCATCATGACATCATTGGCGTCTGACTCACTGCCTTCCTCAATATTTCAACATTGCGCCTCTTTCCTCACACTGTATCGCTGTTTTCTCCTCCTCCTCCTCGTGTCTGTTTCTCAACGTTCACCTCCCACCTGTCCTATCCTTTCTAATTTGTATTTATGTCAATCTGGTTTTTTCCTCTCTCCCAGGTCCTCTCACTGTGTCAGTAGAAGACCCTCCTCCTGCTCCTCCCCCAATTTCAGTTCCTTCTTTCCCCTCCTCCTCCTCCTCTTCCTCTTCTTCTACCTCTGTGTTTTCTGCCCCCTCCTCGGACCGATGGACACCTGAGAGGACGCGTCCTCGCAGCTCTGCACCTAATAGGAATGCTCGGATCCCCCCTCGCACCGACCTGCCACCGGACACTCAGCCGCCGTTTGTGTGGAGGAGAGGAGGACTCACAGGCTGTTCTGCTTCCTGTGGCAAAGGTCAGAGGTCATGAAGGCCTCTTATAACTTAACATACATGTTTTGTTTTTATTCATTGCTCTGTGCTTAATTTGCTTCTACTTACATATTTTGGATAAAGTGACATCCCCCCCCTGTGGTTTGTAGGTGCAAGCACAAGATCATTTAATCAGTGTTTGTCTAATTCTGTGCATCTGTCCATCTTTCTTTCTCTCTCTGCAGGTTTTCAGAGCAGAGTCATTCTGTGTATAAACCGACACACAGATGAAGAAGTCCCGGACAGGAAGTGCGACTCTGCAGCCAAGCCGATTCCTGAGGAGGAGCCTTGTAACACACATCCCTGCCCGCCATTGTAAGAAATCAGAAAGTTACCTTGAGAGGATACACGTCGTATATGTTATTTTATATTCGTCTCTCTAGGAAGTGAAAAGAAAATGCATTTTTCTGTCATTTATTCAGATAATTCAAACTGCAAATTGTCCTTATCAAGTCATCAGTTTCATCAGAGTCTAAATATGTGTTTAAAGTGTCTGGAAATGCCCACTGGAACCAGCATAGAAACATTCTCTCATCTAATCCAAACTGGCTTCGTCAGTCTTGCCTTCACCAAGCTGACTGACAGCAGATTTTTATTAAACAAAAATAGTTTTCATGTCATCTCCATGGGAAGAAATCAACAGTTTTTGAACATATTGATTTATTGATTTTAATTCCCCGCCCACTGTAGCCAGTGAGGGGAATCTCACCGTAGATACGATACGATTATAAGTCCAAAACACATACACAGTGAGATATTTGTGTTATTTAAACAGCTGATTTTTACAGCTGCAGCAGTTTGATTAATTTAAAAGAATATACATTTCTTTGATTACCGGTTCTTGAATATGAGATGTGAATATTTTCTGTTTTCCCAACTCCTCTATGACAGTCTTGAAAATCTTTGGGTTGTGGACAAAAAAAAAAAAAAAACATTTGAGGACGTTATCTTTGGGGAACACTGATTGACATTTTTCACCATTTTCTGGCATTTAATAGACCAAACAGCTAATAGTTGAGAAAATAATTGACGACAACAATGAAAATAAACTTGCAGCCCCACTGTCTATGCAGACTGTGCTTCACTAACACGACAAAAACAGACTGGAAGCACACAAAAAAAAAGGCTCTCGTCTCACGGAGTCAGTGTGGACTGACACATTTAATAAAATGGAAGTGAATCTGTTCTGTGAGACTTGTGAGTGACAGATGTCAAGAATGCTTTTAAAAACACTTTCAGTGTGGATTGACTGTGAGATTGCTGTGATGGCACGATGAAAAAACATCCTTACAGACATCTTAAAACCCATAATTTTGGATGTTTGGCATCATTGTCAGTGCATACGTGACTTTGCTATTATCTGATAAAAGCATCTAATGCTGACCCACAGCGTTGGATGTTGAAGTATGTGAAGGCGTGTGTACGTGTTATTTTCCTGTAATCTGAAGCTTCTCCCTCACTGTTTCTCTCAGCTGGGAGGCCAGTTCGTGGTCGGAGTGCAGCGTGTCCTGCGGCCCCGGGGTGCAGCAGAGGCAGCTCCAGTGCAGGCAGAGCTTTGGCAACCGCTCCACCATGGTCCACCCGCAACGCTGTGCCAACCTCACCCCTCCAGAGTCCACGCAGACGTGTCAGCTCAGCGTCTGCTCCCACTGGGAAGTCAGCTCCGACTGGAGCACGGTACGTCAACGGCACCAGTATGCGACTGGTACATAGTACATCTGCTAATGGCTCTGCTGTGTACACTGTAAAATTAGATGTTGCTCAGAATCTTTAAACAAAACACAGACTGAATGACGCAGCGTGGGTGGAGATGGCTTAAAAAAAGAGAGTGCTTGTGTTTGTGGAGATTTAATTTTGGCATAGTTGAAAATTTTTTCATTAGGTCAGCAGACAACTATTTCAGTGCTTTGGAGACTGCTGCAGACACTGTGCCACGGGGTGGGCTTACAACAAACATTTTTATAAGATCATAGTTAATTTATGCTTTTTAATAAGTCAGTTACATATTTTGGGTATAATAAAAATGTATAATAGACATGAATCATAAGAGAAAGACAATGTCAACCAACAGCTTCATAAATTAACTTATTTTTTAATTGTTTTAACTTGTCTTATTCATTTTTCTTTTGTATTTATATCATGAATTAATATGCTTATCTTGAGTTTCTGTGTTCCTACTGTACAAACAACAGCCCTTTGGGAAAAAAAATGGATTAATTGATTGATAATCATCATTTAACCCTCTTGGTCAATTAGGGTTTTGATCAACTCTAGATTGTAATCAAGGTAATGCGAGTAATTTGTGTTGGATCTCTCAGTTTTATGACCTTTTCTTTCATCTGTTGTCCTCCATTCGTCACAGTGCTCAGTGGACTGTGGAGTCGGGAGGAGGACGAGGAGCGTGCGCTGCCTCAGCGATCAAGGCAACGAGGTGAACGAGAACGAGTGCAACTCCAGGGTTCGCCCACGAGGAAGTGAGGAGTGCAACATGGGCCCCTGTGTGACCAACTGGTACTTCACCAACTGGTCCAACACTGTGAGTAACACGGGAGCAACGGAGGGAAACATCGACAGCACTTAACAGTAATCCTCAACATGATCTTCCACTTTGTCCCTCAGTGTTCGGCGCCGTGTGGCCCCGGGGTGCAGAAGAGGGAGGTGGTGTGTCTGACTCGAGGAGGGGTCAGGGAGGGCGGAGGAGGAGGGGACTGTGTTGGGGACAAACCGGCAGAGATGAAGGCCTGCAACGGGGGTCCCTGTGTGCCGACAACCATGTGGTACAGCAGCCCCTGGACACAGGTAGGATGGATGAAAGAATGAATGAAAAACAGAGACGAACGGAGGAAAAAGAGATTTGAAGGACAAAATGTGTCTATTTCTTCACTGCATGTAATTTGAATGTTTTTTTAAATTATTTTGGTTTATTGCTTTTTTGATGTTTCCTTTTATAGGTGTTAGTATGAAGACGATGATGTTTTGCATTGTGTGTTTGATGCCTGACAAAAGTTTATAACCAAAATGTTACATTTTAAGAAGTGCTAATTGTTCAGGAATTCACACTTTCTTATTAGTTGCTACAATTTTAGAAATCATATTTGACCCAAAGTGACCCCTTTTTTAATTAGCATTTTTCAAGTTCAATAAATAATTACATACAAACCAATAACATAAAAACATGGTTAACACAGAGAATATAAAAATAAGGACATATAAAAAATTAAAAATGAATAAACAAAAAAGAAAAAAATGATATGCAGAATAATAAACCATTCAGGACAGTTCATAAATCATTCACAGTTCACAAAATATTCAAAATTCATAAGAATAATAATCTCATGTTTCAGGATAATTTAAAGTTATGACTTATCCAAAATGGATATTACTATGAGTTAGTGAGTACTAGAGTAATAGAGAAGAAAACGGTTCTTTATGTTAGATATTTAATCCATTTCTCCTGTCTTCAATTTTTTTCTGCCATTTTTGATTATTTAAATTGTCATCTCTTGTTACTTGTTTACCCTTATAATTAAAAACGTTTTTTTTTTTTTGTGGGGAGTAAAAGTAAATTCATATTGCAGCGATACCCCCGTTGTGATCCTGGTATACAGATTTTTGTTCTTTTTCCAGTGCAATGTCCGCTGTGGGAATGGAACTCAGAGACGAGACATCATTTGTGTCCAGAAGATGGGAAACGATTTTACTGTCACACCAGCCAGCGAGTGCGCTCATCTGGACAAACCTGCTGCGGTCCAGGAGTGTGAGAAGGGAGAGTGTGAGCCACAGTGGTTCACGACAGAGTGGAGCGCGGTGAGAGACCATCTGAGAATAAAATGACGGAGAGAAACGATCAATCAGAACATGTCGCTCTGTATTGAACTATGTTGCTCTCTCCCTCTTATTAACAGGCCTTTTTAAAAGTTATTCAAATATAAATATCAGGTATTAAGTTATTTCTAGTTTTATTTATTTATTTATTAAGTTAAGTAGTTTCCTTCCTTTCATGTGTCAAAATGTACAGAATGACAGTAAATTAAAGTTGAACCTTCAGCAGACACAATTAGTCAAGACAACTCTACAATAATTATTTCTAGTTTTACTTATTTATTTATTTATTTGTCATTTGTATTGTTGTAGTTATTTAGTACAGTGTCACTTTATCATACGCTGCAGGACCTGAGGTACTAGTTTTGTTCTTTTTGTGTGTCAACATGTACAGAATGACAGTAAATGAACCTAAAACAGACACAACTGGTCAAGATAACTATGTTTTAATTTATGACTGTATTTCTAACACTTTCTTTGTTCTCAGTGCTCACGTTCTTGTGGAAAAGGCTTACAAATGCGGGAGGTACGGTGTCTCACACCGGACAAAAAGCACGGCCAAGAGTGTGATTTGAGCACCAAACCTGCGCAGGAGCAAACCTGCAACATTATACCCTGCAGTCCACAAGTCTCAGGTGGGTGCGTGACAGTGTGACTGTGTATCCATGTGTGTCTTTCTCGCCACCAACCTCTCTCTCCCTCCGTCTCTCCGTTCACAGACGAAAACTGTCGGGACAGACGTCACAACTGTGTGATGGTGGTTCAGGCTCGGCTGTGCGTCTATTCCTACTACAAGGCCAACTGCTGCGCCTCGTGTACCCAGAGTGCTCAGCGGGCCAAGAGGCACTGACCAGCCCATCACGCAAACAGCCCAGGTGTGCCACAAATCATGGATTAGGTCAAAGGGCCGATCACACCTGAAATGATAAATGCGTAGAAGGACAGCCCAGAGTAGATATAATCCCAGTGATGGCCATCAGAAAACATTTAGCTATTTTCTCCTGATTCTTCAGGTAAAACACTGTGAAAGCAGCCGGTTCCTTTTTCCCAGTTCTCTGTATAGGAACTCATATTGTCTTTTAGAGCCACATATTTCACTGAGATTGCATCTGTTTACTTTGTGTTAGCTTTAACAGGTTCATGATGTGTCACACACGGGGCTGAGTGATGCATTCGCTGCGATTTCTACTCTCATTTCTGAGGCTGAGAGATTATAAAGGAAGGTGCCTACTGAGGACACAGCTGTGTTTCAGCAGCAAATTTAGCTTTTTTTTAAGATTCTTTAGGATTTTAAAGGTTTAGTGTGTCGGATTTAGGGGGATTTATTGGAAGAAATAGAATTTAATATAATAAAGATGTTTTTTTTTAGTGTATAATCACCAGAAAATAAGATTTGTTGTAGAATGAGCTGTCTATATCTACATAGGGAGCAGGTCCTGGCTCACCGAGTTTGCCATGTTGACTCGCTATGTTTCTGCAGAAGCTCAGAACAAACAAACCAAACACTGGCTCTAGATGGGGACAATCACGTTTTCGTGTTGGCCTCCATAGTTAGCAGCCCGTCTGCAACGAGCAGCATCAGAAAAACACTGATTTTGTTACATGAAAGTGCTTTATTCAGTGTTTTTACCGGTTAAAATCACCGGGTGGGTCTGTTTTGGAGAGGAGGAAACCTCTGTGAATAATTAGACTCCTGAAGTGATGATTAAAATGTGTCCTGAGTTTGTCACATCACAGAAAGATGTGTTATTAAACACCCGACCAAATTTGATTGACCAAAAAAAAAAATTACCAAGTATGTAAAAGAAGGTCTCAAAATCCTGAAAAATGCACAGTATTCTTAGATTTGAAACGCTGGGGGCGTGTCCGCTGGAGGAGCAGAGGCCACGCCCAATCGTTGTACTATGCTAATGATGCTTCTCGTTTTCATACTGCTACATTGTCAGGGGCGGGGCTATGCTGAGTGTAGTGCATCAGCGAGCTATGGTTTTAGACCCGCCCAAAAAATCTTAAAACAGGATAATGGTGAAAAAACAGTCAACCGTATAACTCAACAATTCAGTACTTCATAGTTAAGGGTCTTTGTAGCATGTTTCAACAATCAGTTTCCAGCATTTAGAACGTGTTTTGAAACAAATCGCTGAATTCACTTTACCCGGACTTTAAGTTATCAGAGAAAACTGGGCTAACAGCTCGTCTCTGATATGCCAAACAGCATTGAAAAAACACTGATTTGTAATGGCAAATTGCTTTATTCTGTGTTTTTACTGGTTTAAATCACCACGTCTGCTTGTTGTTCAGAGGAGGGGACCTCAGCAGAAAATTCATCTCCTGGTAAAAACCTCTTATATAATAAACACTTAAGGATTTTTAACCAGGAGATGTTTCAGCTGGTGCCACTAAATCCCCCTAAAACTTACACACTTCTCCTTAAAAACAAATGTAGTTAGACATGCATACCACTAATTATGAAAAAAAAAAGTGCTGATCAAATAATTACCGTGTGTGCTAGTTAAACTGTGTATACTGTAGTGCTACGTGTGCTGAAGATCTACTGGAATAGATCTACTGTGTTTCTGCACACTGCAGACCCCAGCTAGAAGGATGTCATTAACATATCGTACGTCTTTTTCTGTTTGCCAAAAATGTTTTTCCTCAAGCGTCCTCTTATTGTTCAGTTCAGTATTTGGACAGATGAACCAAAGGAGTGGGGTGACCATGGCAGTAAGTGACCAAATATATCAGAGCGGGAAGAGGGGAGATTCTTCCCAAACAAGAAGGATGATTAGACATGGACGTTAAACAAGCAGTACAGATTCTGTACAGTCCTGCAAACGTATTCAAGTCAGTTACATATACATGTAGTGTTTTTAAAGTGGAGGCAGACAACATTTCTTAATGTTTTAAAGTGGTGTTATTGTTTCGTTTTCCTCGCGACTACCAGAGTTTCCACAGGTACTACGGTTGTTCCACCGTCTGCCATTTCCAGGATAGTAACTGCAATAAATTGCAATGATATTAAAGAGAAAACAGAAGTGCTATCCTCCTCCTGTTTTGGTTGTGCAATTGTTGACGCACTTCCTTTGTGCAGTAAATCGAGCCTTCATTTTCCAGGAGATCGTACCTGGTGGCAGACAGCTTTGCAAAGCGAGGCTTATGGGGAACCAATATTTGTGAAATCACCGTTTACTTAATAATGATGCGTTAAAGCAAAAAAAAAAGTTGTCTGTTTTCACTTTAAAGAGAGCTGTTGGAGTTGTTTTAAAATCCACAACTTATGTGTGGAGACTCATAGTTTTTTTTTCACAAGACTAAAGCTGCTGCTCAGTAAATAACCAACAAAAAAAAGAAAGAAAAAGAAATTATCGAGTGATAAGACTGGTGTTGTTGTATGCTTTTCTCCTTGTCAACAAATCACACGGAAAGACCAAAACAATGTGTGATGATGTTGATCTCTTAGAAGAGTTCACAATAATTTTCTGGAGACAGCTAGGTTTTACTTAAAAAAGAAAAAAAAAGAGTAAAGGTGCTTTTTAGGGACTATTTCAGCTGCAGATTAACCCATGTGGTTTTGAGAGGACTTTCAGAGAAATAAGCTCATCAGCCAGTATGTGTTTTTTCATATAATTCCTTGCTAATAAGAAAAATATAGAATATTGCCTTCAGCTATGAAGTTGGTGATGCACAGGTTTGGAGATGCAAAACAATTCACTACTCCATGGCCGACCCAATCGCGGGGAAATGTTGGTATTGTACGTTTCTGTAAACTGCGGACACGTTACATTTGCATGTTATTATGTAACGGATACAATGAAACTTTGTTCCTTTCAAATTTTAGCAGCAGAGTGTTAATGTGTGGTTACATTTAGGCGCAAAAAACACTTGTTTATGATTTAAAAAGATCATGTTTTGGCTGAAGAGGTGTCTTGGTTCCATATAATGAAAATGTTTTTTTTTTTTTATGTTTCAACAATGCTGTGGTTAAGGTGTGGTTAGGTTTAGACACAAATCCATTTAGTTATAATTGGAAAAAGTTTGCGCAGTTTAGGGGACACTATCCCGGCAGGAAAAGCAGTGATTTCTGCAAAAAAAACAACCGCCTTTCATGCCCCTCTTTCGGCAAGAAAAGCAGCAATGTCTTGGTAAAAAAAAAAAAAAAAAAGAAGCTCTTAAAGTTTAAAGCCATGCTGGGAAAAAACAGGTCATATACAATGTCACTTTAGAAATGTATGAAACATGCAAATGAAACGTACAATGTCAACATCTCTTCCAGCGACTGGGCTTCACTGACCTAATTCTGCAGTTTAGTCATCACAGCACCATGACGAGTGCACCGAGGTATTAAAAAACATCTTTATGTCCTCCCTGTCTCCTCACCTCATCTCAGTATCTTTTCTTTTTGCCTCCGTCATCACTGTCTTAGGAGGAGATGATGATGATGAATCTGTCCTGTGAGAATAGGTGAAGTCAGAATTAGGAAACCTCATGTAGACGGAGAAAGCTGCTTTCTTACAAACAGTCCTTTAATGAGTTCCTCATGATCGAATGCAGTCGTTCTGCTTTGACCTGACAGTAAACCTCTGTATATGTGTATAAGTACTCTTTATGCTTTCTTTTTCTCTATTTTTACTTTGCTCTTCACACACACACAACACACACGTTACACCCTGCCCACTCAAAGGTGAGGAATCTGTATATTTGTCAGATATGTTTTAATGTCTATAATTTCTTTGAACATAGTCGGTGCTTATGTTGTATTACTGAGTAGAGCTATCAGAAGTGTTGTTGTAGACTGCATTTATCCACATCTAACTGTCATATATTTTGCATTTGACAAGAGAATCAGTGACATTAACGTGAGTTTTGGATGTTTGCGTGTGTATGTGTGCTTGTGTGTGTGTTTGTGGTTGTGTATTGCGGCTTTGAATGTGTCATTCTTGTCTCTAATCCCTCGTAGTAAAAAAAAAAATTACTTTTTATATAAAAACAAAAAATGGATAGTAATTTATCTATTATCTAAAGAACATGTAATTTATTTTGTTTTAAGAAGCTGTAGCGAAATTTCTTTGTTACCACCAGAGTTTATAAGATTGTTATTGTTGATACACGGACAGATTTTTTTTTTTTTTTCATGCGAAAAAAAAAAAAACAGTGTGGAAAAATTATTATCTCAAACCTTCATTTTAAATAAAACAACACAGATATTAAGTGGCATGTCATGATTGCTGTTGCACATTGATTAAGGGTTTATGTAGCCGGCTTCCTCCAAACGATGGCGCTGTTGAGTCTCATTAATGAATAAAAGGTTTGTCTGCAGGGAAATGTTCCTTATCAGTTCAAGTCTGCATTGTGACCAGTTGTTTGTTTTTAAATAAGAAAAGTGGTTTTTGTCAATTTATTGACTGAGCCTGGATTTGCTTACGAGCTTAATGTGGTCATCCAAAAAGATATTTTAATGAATGAATGAATGATAATTAATTGACCAGGAAGTCTCTTGAGATACAATGGGCCTCATGAAAGATGCAAAATGTTCTCTTATTTTGCTCATATCCACAATTTGTTCTTATTTTGTTTGTACCAACTGATTTCTGGGGTTTGATGTTTTTTATTTTTGCTCTTCTCTTTGGTGGGAGTACATTTTAAGCATGTGCATAGCACTCTTACCAAGATAAAAGAAAATCATTTCAATTTCAGAGTCCACAAATTATTTGTCCATTTCAAGGAAACATGCGTTTTGAGCAGAGGAACATTAAAAAAATATATAAATATCAGAAAATCAAAGTAAAATTGTTTTTAGAGTAGTTATAATTATTGTATTATTATCTGTGGGCTAAAGAAATAATACCCATCGTCCTTAAAGTGTCTTGAATTTATTTTCTTTTTCTTTTACCTGCAATGTTTGAATAAGAAAAGATGTTGTTTTTCCAAAAAGGGTTAGGTTTCATTTGGTAAAACTATATATATATTTATATATATCTTGAAAGGTCTCAAAAGACAAAATTTAAATTAAAATAAAAATAAAAAAATTTAATTTAAGTATCTGATAGCTGTAGACATCTTGATATTGGTCAAGTTTATTTTCTTTTAATAATTTTTGATTGAATTGATTTTTTTAAATTCTTAAATACATTTTCCTTATTGCATACTTTTATTTATGTAACATTTTGAATGCAGGGCTTTGGTAGTAAGTATTTTTACAAACATGCAGAATACAAGAATCCTGAAATCGAAGCAGCTAAATGGAATTCAGCTGTTATTAATATGATTATTTGCACCTATGTTTTTCCTACTGTGACATGTGACGAGTCAATAGGGAGCATTACCTGTGTTAATAGGTTACGATCAAGTGAGATTCCTTATTGAGCACACCTGGGATCTGGATTGTTAAGAATGTTTGCTACAACTGGAGTTAACTTCCCTACTTTTTAAATATTTTAACAGAAATTTCAGAGAAAATCTGAGAAATTTGAGGCGTATAATCTGTCACCTGGCCAAAATGGCACCGTAAAATCAGAACAACACACAAAAAAATTATAATGTATTTTTCAGTGTCTCATATGGGGGCATATGAATTCATCATGCAGATTATTCCAAACCCACAGTGCACAATACGAAAAAGCATTGTTTGCCAAGTTCAGAGAGGTCAGATATGTCTCGATGCCTGAGGTGTAAATGTAGGAGTGTCTGGGAGAGTAGGAGTATGTTGAGCAATGCCAAAGCAAATCGAGTGGAGGCAGAGAAGTTTGAAAGTTTAAAGGGTCTTGCTACATTGTAAGATAAAATTTTCCAATTCAACTCGATTTATCTGTCACGGGAAATCATCATATGAATACAATTTTAGTGAAATGCAATCTATCAAGTTCCTTCATTTTGTGCATTTAAATCAGCATGATAAAAATAATTTTGTCTGTTAGGGGTGTCTTGAGGAGGGTCTTTATTTAGGACTGAGGGTAGAAGCTTTTCCTGAGTCTCCCAGTGCTGAACTGGTGTACCTGGTACGTTCTTCCGGCCTCGGCAGGGAGAATAGTGTCTGCAAAACACTCATCTAAGTTGCCTGTAGTTAGTCTGTCTTTGTTTCTGTTTGTTCAGGTTTATTATTATTATGAAGATTGCATTTTTTTTTTGTTTTCTAGGTTTCTGTGTTCCTCTCCTCCTGTGTTCCTGGGCTGCCTTATTTGTCTCATTAGTCCTTCCTGCTCCAGGGTTTCTCTCAGCCAATCAGCTCCCTGCCTGTTCTTCACCTCATTCCCCTCACCTGAGCTTCATCCCCTCATCAGTCTAGTTTGTATTTAAGTCCTGGTTTTCAGTTCAGTCTTTGGTGGATCCTTGATTTGGTTGTAAGATCTTTAGTGAAAAGTGAAATGTGATCTAGTGGAGTCCTTCGCTCCTTTTACACTGCCTGTTCATGGCGAGAATATAATGTACTTGTGCTGCCTCGCCAGTCTGTACCTATATATGGTACAATCGTGGAAACAGAATTGTCTCACCTTTAAGCCACAACGGGGGGTAGTAACACCACCAAAACAGTGTCTGTACAAACAGGACAGTTGGCAAGATAGGACTATGGGCAGGACGTGAGTGATGTTGCGATGACATGTTATGTGTGCAAACCACTGGGGGAGGTTTAAAAGGCAGGTAGCAGCAGTTGGCTAACTCAAAGAAGAAGAACAACAGAGGCAGTAAATGTTCGCAAAGTGGGAAAACAAAGAGGTCCGGGACCTCCGTACCCTCTGAGCAGAGGATGCGATCAGCTGCCACATAACAGAGGAGGTAAATGATTGTTATTGTCATGTTTATGCCATTGTTGATGTGTAGAAAGCGCTGCAGACGTGCATGTTTTATGTCACACAAGAGGCAGACGCTGTTGTGTTAGATGTCACACCCGTCACGCCTCTTTTGGTTCCATGAAACTGGCATGCCATTTAAAGTCACACTGCAACAGCATGATGCCGTCGGCATTTGGTTCTGTTTAAAAATACAAAGGAGGCATAACGAAGGGACTCTGTAGCGGCCTTATAGCACAGTCTCTGTGTTTTAAAAAAAAGGGCATTTAATGCTTAATTTTTTTCTACATTCTGGTGAATTTTTATGCACCAATTTGTGCATTTTCTATCAATTTGTTTTGTAAATGTCTTTGATTTTGGCTGCTACTGTGCTACTTTCTTGTAGTCATTGGTGGGGACAAATGCGTATGTTGTAAATATTGAGGACATGTCCCCTTTGTCTCCCTGAAATGTACACCTACGGTGACATGTTAACTCCCCACTATCATAAATAACAGAACAGTGTCCTCTCTGTCCTTAATCTGAATCAAATATACTTTATTGATCCTTGGGGGCTTCCAATTAGAAGCACAAGTACAAATTATGTAAAAAATATAAAATAGAGGTGCAGTAATTAAAACAATGTTAACACTAAATTATAAATATGAATATTGTGCCGAATGCTGAGTAAAGTGTATAAAAATATCTAAGTATGTGCCTTATGCAACAACACAATGTATAAAACTAATATGTAAGTTAGAAATATGTGTATGATGCTACAATGTACAACACTAGATAGATAAATAAACATATATATAGAGACTAAAAATAATGTGTAATGTTATCTAAAGGCCCTGCACGAATTTCTACGGTTTTATATATATTTATATTCTATTTAGTGTATTTGGATAACAAGACCAATCCGTATAGCCTTAAAGTGCACGCCAGAAATAGTCTGCTTTGGTCCCAAAAAAAGCTGAGTAACAAAGTTTCTCTCCCCAGCACCCCTGCTCCTGCACTTGCGTGCACTGTAGCTGTTTCCTCACCATCGTGCAGGGAGGCTTAACAGCCCCGGTGGCGTGCTGCCCGCTGCCTGCACACCGTCACATCCTCAGGGCGCTGCGTGCCTCCTCTGCCGGAGCTGTTATTGTAAGAAAGCCCCCAGTGTGATGATATACATGTAAGTGCAAGTGTGTGTGCGTGTGTGCGTGTGTGCGTGCGTGCGTGCGTGCGTGCGTGCGTGCGTGCGTGCATGCTGTGAATAAGGGAGGGGTGTATATGGTGGATACATGTGGAGGGGGGTGCTGGCTCACAGAGGGCACGAGGCAAAGCAGGCAGATGGTGACCTTTTGGAGTAAATTACCATGAACCCTGTGACTTCTCTTTTCACTCAGTCTCTAGACCCTGCACGCGCGCACACGCATAACAGATAATAAAAATGGTGTCACGAGGCTGTTACTTTGTTTGGCATCAACACTGGACACTAAAGTGTTTGCGTCCATTAACTCAAGATTCCGAATAATTCTCTATAATTTTATGCACCAGTTCTGTCTCACTCCTCAGATGCTGCATGAATATAACAGTGTAACATCTGAAAGGTGTTTTAGATGTGGCACAGCAGAGGGCACTTTTTTTTTTTACACGCTACTTGGCTATGTGTGAAAGTACAGCACTTTAGGAAAAACCTGCAGTATGTGATACCATGTCCTCTATTATAGAAGTCTCCTTTCCATTAAAGTCATAGTTATGTTTACTTGATAAACTTGCTGGTCTACATTTAAGTAATAATGCTGTTTTTAAATTTGTGCACCTGCTGTTGCAGGAAAATGTATAGCTCTAACATGGAAATCAGATCGCCCTCTAACTTTGTCAAAATGGTTCTCAGAAATGAATATTGGAGAAAATAACTAAGTTCTGAGAAGCAGATATGATCAGTTTATCAAGATAGATATTAGATTGTATTAGATTGTAATGATTTTAATTTGCAGCACTGGTGTTGCCAACATGAGAAAATCAGCATGCCACATGACTTTCCTTGCAAGTTGTTAAACCATTCTTTTTTTTTAACTCTTTGCCCTGCCCATAATAGTTGTCTCAAAACAATGAAAATTACTGTTTAATTTAAAGCAGATTTGCAACAACACATGTTTGATGTTTGGCAGCTAATATTTAAAGAGCCAAAGCTGTAAAACCTTATTTGTGCCATTTTACATGATACTTCTAATTACCTGACTTCCCCCTAGACTCATTACCATAACTGTAATAGTATGTATGCCCTGTGGATATTTTCATATGTTATGCCTCTTGTGTTATATTTTGTTATGTCTATTTAATTGTGTGTATTTGACCTTGCTGACATGGTTGGCGGGATAAATCTATAATAGGGGTGTGGACTAGGGGGAGGATTTTATATTGCTATTTGTTTTGCAAATCTCAAAGTGAAAGGAAATAATATATATATATATATATATATATATATATAAAAATTTAATTAAAAAAAAAAAACACTGGACACTGCATGTTATAACTTAGGTATCCATGTGAAAGAGTCCAATGTCGGCCGCTTCTCCCAAAGTACAGGCTGTAAAGTAGGCCAACTCCATCCCGGAGCTATCTCTCCTTCTCTCTGTCACACATTTTTACTCTGAGTGGGTGTGAGCGTGATTTCGGGTCTCGGGCGTGAACAGCTGTAGTAGTCGTGACTCCGTGCTCGTGAGCGGCGGCGCGCTTCGGCTTCACGTCAAGAGGCATCGTTTCAGCACCAAGGCCAGGGCTCGCGGCTAGAACAATAGGCGGCTCCGCGCAAAGTGTCGTTTAGGGACCGCGGAGAAAAGCTTCACCCGCTAACAGTCTCTCGGAGAAAGAGTTTAAGAACACACTTTAAAAAATCATATCGTCGATATAAGCATAGCGAATATATCTTAAGTTTAACTATTGGAGGCTATAGTTTAATTGAGTGAGTTATGGACAGTTTTATTTTATTTTTCGTGTGAGTGAGTCGGTCGTTTTTATCGACGGTCCCTTCAAGTTACGTCACGGATAGCAACGGCTTCAGTGGGACGACGCTGAAGTTCGCTTTCGATTCATAGCCTCCAATTTAGCAGATTAGGGGAGAGTTAAGGAAAAGATCATTTACATCGCTTGCCAAGCAAACCTCGGCTTTTTGCACCTCCTACTCTGGTTAAACCATGTTAGACATTCAAGGTAAAGCTTCAACACTGTCTGAAAACCATTTTCAGAAACTTTTATTCTATTTCTGAAGATGCAAATGGAGATTTTAATGCATTTTTCACAACTAGATTACACTGAAACGGATCTCTCCCGAAAACCACTATACACTAATATCTGAGCTAGATTATCCCAGAGAGATTAGAGATTATTTAAAAAACAGTTTCATATAGGTGAGACCTATATTCTATTGTGAAAATGAAAAAAGGGGAGACTTTACCAGGTTTCTCATATCTAGACCACATTTAACCAGGTCACACTTGAAACTCAATAGGCTGTAGGCCTACCTGGACGGGTGGAATTTAAACTAGATTATTCCAGAGAGGTTTAAGATTATTTAAAACACGTTCAGATTTGTAAAACATATATTCTATTTATGGAAATGCAAAAAAAGGTGATTGTACTGCGTTTTGTTGAGTGTCAAAAGTAAAAAAAAACAAACAAAAAAAACGCAGTGAAATGTACTCTTCTTTTTTTTTTTTGTTGCACTTTCACAAATAGAATACAGATTTCACAAATCTGAAACTGGTTTTTAAATAATCTTTGGCATCTCTGGGATAATCTGGTCCAGATCTGACCCGTCTAAATATAGTGTTTTTTAATCTTCACCCGGTCCAATGTGGTCTAGAAGGGGAAATATTCAGCAAAATTGACACAAATTTGAAAGTGAGTTTCAGGCAGCATTTAGAGCTTTATTTAAATTGTCTAGCATGCGTTTACCACAGTAGGAGGTGCAAAAAGGTCGCTCGCTCGGCGGTGTAAATTTCTCTTAACGCTCCCCTTAACTGCTGAATCGGAAGCTACGAATCGGAAACGAACTTCAGCGCCGTGTCGGTGCGCGGAGAGGGGGAGGGAGAGAAAGAGAGTAGAGGAGATACCGGCATCGGACGTGAAAAGCCATCCAGCCGTTGGACGGGTGAGACGCAACAAGAAAATAGAAATTATCAAGAACAGCAGGGTGAATAAGATTAGTCTCCGTTACCGGTTGGGGAAAATAAAGGCAAGGCTGGAGAAAGTCTTACGCGACCGAGCGAGTTCAAACTGTTGGACGTTACTCGAATTCTAACGGTCGGTTAGCTTGTTATCACTTTTTAATTAATTAGAAATTGAAAGTAGTGAAAGGGAAACTAGCTCCGTCCACTTTGGATTAAAATACAAAAAAAAGTCGAGACGTTGGTGAAATTTCGGCAGGACCGGCGACAAGCTGTGATTTCACCTGCTCGGACTCTCCTCCGCCACCTCTGAGACCTCCAGACCGGGAACACCGGGGGTTTTGTAAAAACACAGCCGAGCCTCTTGTATCTGTACACCGAGAAGGAGGAGGAGGAGGAGGGAGGAGGAGGAGGAGGAGGAGGAGAGGGAGGCAGGCACAAAGAGCGGAGAGCATCCAGAGAGAGGGGAGGAAGGAGGACGGGACGGAGAGAGCGCGGTGAGGACAACAACGGGGACCCAACAGAGAGCATCCCTCTTTAATCTCCGACCTGCTCTGGGAACACTCTGCCCGTAAACATCATCTAAAAACGGTAAGAGATTTAATGCATGTAGCTTCTATATGTTGTTTTGTTGTTTGCTCGTGATCGTGCGCGCGCATGTGTGTGTATGTGTATGTGTACATTGAGGGGGGATCGGACAAAGAGCAAGGGAGCCCCATGACATCCGTGTGTATGCTGTAACCTACAGCTGGCTAAACAAAGAAACCGCTCTATTGCCATGATTTACCCCCAATCACGCTGTTTCTTCTCTTTTTCATGTGTAGGGATCCTGCACGCTGTTTATCCACCAAAAGGTAATGCATGTTTACATATATTTTCGATTTATTATATATTTATATTCAATTGGGGAGGGAAAAAAAGTCACATTAGTGTTTTTTGATTGGCTAATTAACATTTGCATAATTGTTTTACCAGAAGCTACTGGAGCCCTTTGTCATCCGGCTGGGCAATAAATACTGAAATTTATCACGCAAATAATCTTAACGTTTATTTACATAAATTGGGCGCACATTTTATAGCCTTGAAGCATATTCAAATAAGACATTTTATTAAGAATTTATATTGATTTTTTTTTTGTGTTTATATTTATTTTTTCTATCTTACAACTACAAAGTAGTAACACTATAATACATTGAAAGCACTGCATATTTTAAACATACGCCCCTGGGGAAATATTGCAAATATTATGATAGGAATCTTGAAGCTTATAAGTGTATCAATTCTAAATTCATTATTACACAGACATACTATAAGTCACTGTATGGATGAGTTTGAGTTTATTAACATTTGTGCTCACAGTTAACAACTGAATAAATGCAGAATTTACAATAAAAGAAGAACTATACCCATATATTACATTTACAAATTAAAAAAAGAAAAAGATATATATATAGTCACAAACCCAAACTGTACATATATAAGTACATGCATACACCTATGCATTTGCTCTCATACACACCATATATCATGCACTTTCATAAACCATGCATACATTTACAAAGACATTTAAACAGAAATGTGCAACTGCAAAGCATTACACAGCCAAAGAGCCCCATAAACTTAAGCAATCTGTCTTTGTTAAAACTGAACAAACTGAACAAAAAAATATTTTTTTGTCACTATTATTCCCCACTTCTCTGACTGTGACCCAAAAACTCATCCAGCATCGGTTGCTCCTCTCCAGGGATACCTGCTCCTGATCTGTTAGCCCCTTAGCCTCCGCAGTACCCAGTCCTCCTCTCCACTCTGTCCTGATGAAGGAGGCCGACGCCATCAAGCTGTTCGTGGGGCAGATTCCCCGGAATCTGGAAGAGAAGGACCTCAAACCCATCTTCGAGCAGTTCGGCAAAATTTATGAGCTAACTGTGATTAAGGACAAATACACTGGCATGCACAAAGGTAGGTCCGACCATCATAACACAGCCTAAATGTAGAAAGACACATAAATGGATAGATGGATAGACGTGTGACAGTAAGGCAGATAGATGGGTGGATTTTCCTGCGCTGAGAGTCACATGTCACCATGGAAACTGTCACACCTCGTCTCGTCTCCATCTCTTGTTATCGCTGCAACGTGAGAGCATGAGGACAGGCAAACAAAGTCTACACGTACACTGTGAATCAAAAACGTGCTTATGCATGAGTATGCTTGTGTCAAAATTTACTAAGAATACTATGTATACTATGTGGTATACATAGTTGGCAGACTCCTCGTTGTGTTAATGATTCGGAGGCTTTAAATGATGGCCCCTTTAACAATAGATCGGTAATAAACTGTAGCAAACACACTCTCTCTCTCGCTCTCACACACTCAAACACACACACACACACACACACACACACACACACACACACACACAATGACCTGGGGTCCTGTGTGTTTTGAACCAGATTAGGCTGTATGCTCCAATCAGTGTAATGGCCCTGTAAGCCTGGGTGACACAGGGGAAAGAATCTGTTGTGTTGAGAATCCCCACGGCCACAGTAAGCCCCTCTTAAAAGCAATGAGATGGACCATAAGATGCATGTGTGTCTGCGTGTGTGTGTCATTATGTCGAGTCATCCTCGGCTCCTCAGATCTGTGTGTCTGAATGTTTCCATCCTAATCGTCAAATCTTCTCTTCTTTACTCTGAATCTACATTAGTCTGTCTGAGATGTCACCAGGATGCTAACCTGCTGCTAATCTTGTTGTCTTAGTGCTGGTGACAGGTGTAGTAAACAGCTCTGGCCAGCCAGCTCTGCTACCTTCCCCTCCCTCACACACACAGACACAGGTACAGCACATAGGAAAACAGAGGGAGTGTATTTGGAGTGATCGTGAGGCATGCATAGTGGTTGGTTTAGGGCAGAGACCTGACTGTACCGAGCCCGTAAGGCCTTGTTAGCCCCACGCACACGTCTGTGGTGCTGTCATGTGTGCTGACTCGTGCCGTGCCGTTCTGAAATGTGCCGTGCCGTGGAGTGTCCTTCTCTGCTCTAGAGTGCATCATCATGGTGTTGTCAAGTTTAGTTACAGTGCATGAATATATTTTTTTTTAATCCTTTCGCACAGTTCGTATAAGAATAGGGGACAAGTGCTCAGGGAAGGCATCAGAGGAGGAGACATTTAAATGGTGTGGCTGTGTGTGTTTTTGTAGAGGGGTGATACAGAAACAAAGATAGAGGATGACAAATATTAGAGCTGACCTTTTCTACCTTTACTCCTTTCCCTCCTCTCTTTTCCTGTCCCTCTCTATCTGACAGGATGTGCTTTTCTGACGTACTGTGCGAGAGAGTCGGCACTGAAAGCCCAGAGCGCTCTACATGAGCAGAAAACACTACCGGGGGTAAGTGCACATCGCAAACAAACACTCACACGCACACACACACATCCCCAGACAGTTTACACTTATGCAACAATACATACAAGCTTGCACATACACTCCTATCATAAGAGCCCCCTCCCCCCATCAACACACACAGACGCTACCTCGTATACACACACAAGTGGCCTCAGATCAGTGTGTGTCTGTGTGGCTGGAGGTTCAACTCCCATTAGTAACACTGTGACATAACTCAGCAGCCAGCAGGCGTCTTGCTGCTAAGGACAAACACTCCCTCTCACCGGAGACACGTAGGGTACTCCGTGAGCATAATCATTTCCATTTCTCTATCGTTCTCTGTCTCTCCGTCTCTCTGTCGGCCTCTCCGTTAGCCTCCGGTGATAGCTCCCGCCTAGAGAGTGTGTGTAATTAATGTGGCCATTCCCCTTTGTCTCATCCCAGTGTCCCTCAGTCTCTCTTGTGAGGGATCGTGTGCTGCGGCTGGGCAGGGGTAGGACACTGTTCATTATGGATGGGCCACTGTGCGAGATCTGTGTCTGTCTCGTAGGCTGTACCTCTCTGTCACTCGCTCTCTCTTTTTCTCTCTGACCTGGTTTCCGCTGCAGTTAAAAACGGATTTTACAGTGGCTGTTTTGGAACATTTTGCTTTTTTTACCCTTTTTTTCCACCAAAAATAGTGCACACTACTACCCAGCCAAGAGAGAGAGTGCTGCTGGTAAAGTACAGGACGCTCTGTGGAGATGACGGTTTCCTTGAGTGTGATTTGGAGCAGTTATAACAGAATAGTGAATGCACCTTCACCATCTCTGAGGCGTTCTCTATCTCATTCTCTCTGTGTCGCCCTGCCACTGATCGGAGTTTCAGTTCCTGCACCTTCTCTGCAAGCTGGGGTGTTGATAAGATCTCTGTGAGAAAATGGTTGGAGGAGAGCCTGAAGAAAAGGCTTTTGGGGGGGAGGGGAAACGTTCTGACACACTCCAACACAAATCCCTGCATACATACATACATATTGCACTCGTGCATGCTTTTAAATGCAGCTGGGAAATGTCTCCTTGTGCGCACACACACGTACGCGGCATGTTAATAATGACATTAATCCAATTAGGGCCTGCTAAGGAGTCTGACCTTTCTGCGAAAATCACCTCTCCACTGTCTGTTGGGTCTCAGTCCTCCCTCTCATGCTGCCCTTTGTCCTTTGACTTGTCCCTCCAACCCTCTCCACTGGGTTTTTTACTTTTATTCTTCTTACTGATGACATCAATAATGGGCTTGTTGCAGGGAGGAGATAGTTGCAGTGAATTTGCCAGATAGATTGTGATGAATATTCTGGACACACGGAGGAAACATTTGCAGGGAGGATACTCATTAGCGGCTACAGATTTACTAAAGAGCCAGCACAAAACAATCAGAAGCACCACTCCCCTGAGGAAGGCTAGTGCTGAATCGAGGGTGTGGCTGTCGTGTGCTGGGTTTTCAACAAGCCTGGACTGTCCGTGAGCAATAGTAATGTTTCCGTATGTGGCTTTCCTCAATTTGGAGCACCCTTCTTTCCCTTTAGAGGCTCATATGAAAGAGATACCATTCTTTTTTCTCTCCAAATGCTTTTTTAGGAGAAGATGCACATGTGCAGGAGTGATTTTTCCATCTGATTGCATTTTTCTCAATACCGCAGATAAGTAAATTCACACTGTATGATAACCGTCAACTTTAACACCGCTGTATACTCTGAAACTGGTATATTGCTGCAACCCTACTTCAAAGAAAAGTCTCTCAAGAATATGAAAAATGAAAGGAAAATGAAGACTCCATCATAGCGTTCAGTGAATTGGTGGATGAATAACAGTAAATAGAAACTGTGTACACAGTTTTTCATCAACACTTCTCTTTATTCAGCGCACTCACAAATGTGTGTGACTCATTCCCACAAAAAGCCCCTCTGGTGTGTTGACTGCTGCTTGAGTTTTTAAAAGAAAAATCCAAAATTAATTCCTCAAAATAATTCCAAGGCATTATTTTGGTGGCTATATTTTTGCCACCAGTATATTCTCTAAGGTTCAGCTCTGCTATCACTTTCCACTACCTGGTTATACCCCTTCTCTATCCTGTGTGTCTTTCTCCCCCTCCCTGTCTGTTGCCTTCTTTGACAGGATTTAGAAATGACTTCAGACGATTTCTTTCTCCCTTTCACACATCCTCCCATTGTCCCATTCTTTTCTTTCCCAAAGAATTGCTTTTTCATCTCTTCCTTATTCCTCCTTTTATCCCCCCCACACCCAACCCTCCATGCTTTCCATTTTATTTCTTTTTTTTCTCCATCAAATCCCCTCTGTCCTCTGTTCAACTCCTCCCCTCACGTCCCCCAGTTTCTCTGCACCAGTAGAATATTACAGAATGTTCTCTTCACTACCCCCAACCCTTTCATCGCCTGCTCCTTTTCCTCTCTAAAATCTCTTCATGGTATCCCTCTTTCATCCCCGCTTTTCCCTTCCTGCTGTCTTTTACTCATTTTTTTTCTCCCCTCGCTGCACGCTTGCGCTTCCTCCTCGGATTCTCATTTCACAGTCATTTATGGTAACCCTTCTTCTAAGTCCTACTCTCAACGTCAGTCTCTCTCTCCCTTTCCCTCCCGATCCCTCCATCCCCCTCGCAGTTCCTCTACCCCTCGTCTCATTTCCCCTCCTCTTGATTAGTTGACCCTTTTGACCGTTTCACACCCCCGTCTCCTCCCCCTCCTCGCCTTCTTCCCCGGCTCCACTTGTTAAGCTGCATGATTAGTTTCTCACAAACTCATTTTCATAGTCAGATCCGGGGCTCACCGTGGGGCAAGGGGGGCTGAGGTGTGTGTGTGCATGTGCGTGTATGCATCTTGAATCTTGGGATCGTTCTTAATTGCGGGAACTGGAGGAGCGTCAGGCACCTCATACAACTTTAATAGAGCTGTAGCATCACACACTCATACAGATGTGTTTCTCGTACACCATGGCCAAGCAATTAGAGGTTTGATGACAAGTCCAATGCTACGGAGTGCTCTCGCTGCCTCTGTCTGTCACTCACTGATGGGATTTAACGCTGATTTAACGCTTCCAACCAGCCAGTAGAGGAATGAAAGGAAGGAGACGAACACGCAGAGAGTTGCAGAGAAACTACACCACAAATGTACCCCTGCTAGCTTCAGCAGGGGCAGTGGACTGTCAGATTGGAAAATGAGGAAAGGATAGAGGGATTGTGAAAGAGAGAAAGATGAACAGATGGCCTTATCAGAGTGTCCTGCGCCTTGTGTTTAATTTGGACACGGAGAGGGAACGAGATGCGCAGAGGGAGCACGAGATGAGGAGAGGGAGAGAGTTACATTATATTAGTCACAGTGGCAGAAATTTAACAGTGGAACCACAAGCAAGTCCCACTGTAGCACACAGATGTTTTGGTGTATTAGATGTGGTACAGAGATTCCCCCTGGGATGCATCCACACGAAAGAGCTCATGTTTAGCTGTCGTATATCTGTGCTAATTTGCACTTGAAAATTGAATTTTTCATTTGCATGCAGGGGGGTGGCACCAAATGGGAATAATGAGAAAAATATTCAGTGATGGAAAAATATGCTTTTATAAATAGAATTGTTGGTTTTACATTGTTGATACTGAGCTAAATGCATGACTGATATTGCTAAGTGAGAGCAGGAGGAATAAGAATCTCTATCAGTAGCCATTAAGTTGTAGTGTCCTTGTATTTAAAGGTCCAGTGTGTGGGATCTGAGGACATTTCTTGGCAGAAGTGTAAAATAATATCTACTGCTATGTTTTGCATCATGGGCCAACCTCCAGGGTAAAGACAGGCTAAAGACATGAAGCCAACGCAAAAAACTCCACTTCCTTGCGTGGCCACTTGAGGCTGACTCCAGAAGCCAGTCAATCCATGTCAATAACAGTAATTTACCCTCTCTGTTCTATGGTGGCTAATCTTATCCTCTGCTTGAAGGGTAACGAGCATCCTAATCTCATTGTTTTACCTGTTTGCGGACATTTACGCCGAATGTTCTTTTTTTTGTATCAGCCACTAATTGCCACAGCGGCTTTGTAAATCTCCTGTGGTGGGTCTCACACATAAATAGTTCATCAAAACATCACACCTGTGCTGCCCATGGTCATGCCTCTCCGGCTTTACATTTTGCACAGATGTCGTTACGGCGCTATTAGTACCTCCAGTCCCGGCTCCGAGGCAGGACAGCTTTGTCACCCCTTTCTGCGATTCGACATTATACATGTATAATGTATATTATATATAGCTATAGAACAGCAAGACAGCATAACGCTGGGATATTCCCGCCTTGAACAGGCAGAGAAAATACGCCTAATAAGTCAGATCCCACCCCTTGCTTCTCCACAGCTCCACCCTCTTGTCCACATATGGACAATTCTGGCTCAAATGTAAAAACAAAATTGCGACGGCTGAAATGCCAAACTAGAGGCTTCAAAACAGGACTCCACAAACCAACAGGTGACGTCATGGTGACTATGGTTTTCAATCGTTTATTATCAACTGAAAATTTGCATCGTGCTGTCGTTACTTAAAAATGAGCGGTTTATATCTAAATATGGAGCGTATCCTCTTCCATGGAGTTCAGCCATGTTGTTCCACAGTAGCCCAGAATGGACAAAACAAAAACTGGCTCTACATTCTAGCTATTTGTATTTTTGTGTCGGTGACTGTAGTTCTCCCACACGCTTGGCAAATCCTACACACTGGACTGTTAATATTTCTTTTCTGATCTACATTCATGACATTGAATACATGTTGTACCACAAGCTATTGCCTTGTTAGTACAGAGGGTTGGTGGCAGTGGGCCGACAGCGTGTGTCCAAGGTCAGAGGTCAGGGCTCAGCCTCTAGTTAACAAATTCAGGATGGTTAGTCCCAGCTGTAAAAAAATGGTGACGGGGGATGGTAAAGTGAAAGTTTGGATTCAGAATGTTCTAGTCTTTGGTGTTTTTAATACTTTTTACAGCATAATTAGTTTGACATTTTTAACTTGAATTGAGCATGGTGGACTATGTGAATTGTTACATTGACCAACTTAAAATGTTTTTTGTTCACATTTCAAGCCTGTATATCATCGACAGTTTGTCTATATTGAAATTAAAGGGAGCAGTTATATTTTGTACTTGTGATGACACAGAATTTATAGTAATCATTCATACAAAACCTTCCTTGCTTTATCCTAATCTCCATGCTTCCTCTCTCTCTCTCTCTCTCTATCGCTCTCAGGCCACGCTTCACTCCCCGTCCGTTTAGATTTTAACCTCACATCTCCCTCCCCCTCTCTATCTATCGCTCTATCTTTCCCCAGCCTACTGCTGCTGTATTTCCTCCCTTATCTTTCCCCTTATCTTTCCCTTTTGTTCTCTGCCGTTGATATCTCTCTCTCCATTTAATCGGCGCTCCCTTCTCTCTGCATTTATCACTCCCTTCATCTTCGTTCTACTTCAAACACAAGTGTTCATACATACACACATGCATGCACAATCGCAAACACACTCGCACACATCTGTTTGGTCACGCTGGCATCCGCAGATCTCAGTGTAGGTGAAATTAAAGTGTGATAAGCAGCTTACCAGGTGTGTGTTGTCATGCTCCACTGCTCTTCAGGCAGCACTCTACTCCCTGTTCTTTGATTAGAGCCAAACGGAAGCCTTCACACACACACACACACACACACACACACACACACACACTTAGACATACACATTTTAACTCCCATGACACACGATGCCTAATAAATTATTAAAAAGGCAGAAGAAGTGACACAGGACAAGTAGTTAACAATAACTGATACAGCAGAGGATCGATGCACATATGAAAAATATAATAAAAGTTTGCAGTAGTGATATTGATTAAATGCATATGCGTAAGACGGCGTTCCTCAGCTCATAAATTGGAAGAGTTCCAGAGTTACTGCTGGATCATGCAAACAAGACAGGAGCTGTTATGTATTTTATTGACCCTGGACTGAAGAGAGAGAGAGAGAGTGAATTTGAAATTTATGTCTCGGGGCTGAAAAGGCTATATTTATTTGCATGCACAGTATGGACTCATATGGACTCAGCTGGTTTCAAGGTGCAGCAGTTTATGCCAGTGCTACTTCTTTACAGTTAGCGCTACATCACTTAATTTTTTAAGAAAATGATATGTATGCCCACAGTGTTAAGTTTCATAGTATCACGGTATTACAGAATTCTTATTATGATCAGTCAAAATGACCCTTAAAGGAGTGAAATCAGATCAAGTTAGTTTTGGTTAAACAAATGTTTTATCACTTTAATGAGGAATGCATGCCATTTTGTAATGAAAAGTAAGGGTAAAAAGTCTCCCTTTTGAAAATAACTAAAATAAAGGTGAGATTTTATTCCAGTTTCATTTTTATTTCCAGTATCGTAGATAAACAAATGTACACGTTATGATAATCATCAGCTTTTAAAACCAGTATATCGGTGCAACCTTACTGGGAAGTTATGTATTCATACGTCTGTCTTCCAGTGCTTATAGTTTATCAGATCCACTTTGGACATTTAATGTTCGCATGTTGTGTATGTTCTGTACGTGTGTTTCCATGTGGAATCTAAGATGCCTGGCAGGCAGCCTCCCTATGGGGCAAAGCTATGATGAGCAATTATCCACTAGGGCGACTTTGTAGGCTAATTTAGCATATTTATGTGGTCAGCAGCACTGTTTACTATTCCCCTTCACTGCTTACTGCTGCACTTTCAATTCAGAACAGACTCCAGCTCCCTCTCTCTCTCTCTCTTTCATTTTCTCTCCGTCTCTTCCCTCTCTGCCATCCCTCTGCCTCTATCTCTCCCCGCCTGATGGGGTTTGTGATGTGTATCGCTCCCCCCTCCCTTGAGCTGTTTCTCTATTTTTAACCTCACTGTGTGTGGGATGGGAAGGGAGTAGAGGGACAGGTGTAGGAAAAAAGTGTGTGCGTGCATGTGCGTGCCAGCAAGAAGTAGAGAGGAAGAGGAGGAGTCGGGGAGTGATATAGAGGGGCTTTGAGAGTGGAGGGGAGTTAGTTTGGGGTTGTGTACAGCTTAAACCAAGGGGGATTTAGCTTGTTTGTTTTAAACAAAAGTATTTGCTGTGTATGTGCGCTTGGGATATATGCATGTGCCTGCATGTGCCTACGTGTGTGTGTGTGTGCATTCAACATGGACAAAGAAAGAGTGTCTGCCTCATATTTCACCACAAAATCAAGGCAGAATCTAATCATAGCCTCATAACAGCCTGACCCTGGAGAGCGCCTGCCTCTCTAAGGCCTGACACACACACACACACACACGCACACACGCACACACACACACACACACGCGCACACGCACACACACACACACACACACGCATACAGGGACATTTGTGTCTTAGCCAGTTTGATTATGTTTGTGTGGACACATGATTACCAGGTTATGCGAATGTTCACTGCCAATTCTGTGTCTCTCAGATGCTGAGCCCTAAAGTAGCCCAAAGTTGAGTCGAGTCCATATCACACACCATCTGTTTTGTAAATCCAGCCAGCTACAAAAATCTGCAGGGCCTAGTTTCCACATTCAGAGATTGAAAAGAACTGTTTAGTTGCAATTATCTGTCATCATTATTGCATCTGATGCTGGACGATGGGCTTTGTTCTCCAAACTTAAAGCTGGCGTCAAACCTGGAGTGAAGCACAGCATGGGCAGCTTTAGTGTGCCCATTTAAATCCTGGATTCACACATGGCTTATTGCAAGCTGCACACTTAAAGTGATGAATTTAGATAATCAAAGCATGTCCAGTGTCATAATCCTCATATTTAAAATTGACGTTAAGTATAGAAATCTTATGATGGAGGAAGTCTTAAGTACCTCAGTCCATTTTTGTGTTATTGGGCAGTCTAGCTAAGGACAACAATTTTCTATTTTTCAGATAATTTATCTCCTTCTAGGAACATTGAAAATTGCTCAGTCACATTGCCTTTACCTTAGTATTTATACTCAGCAAAAGCAGAAAAATTAAATAAATAAATAGAATATATCCTATAGTTAGAAATATATTAATGGTGGTGTATCAGGTTAGAAAATATTTTGACTGCTAAAAATATCTATTTTAATATGCAGTAACCTCTTTTTCCCACCAGGCATATTAAAAACGGATTATCTGAAGTAGACTGAAAACAGTTTATAGAAAATAGGAGATTCGATGGGTTAGAAGAGTTAGTTGTCAAGCCACATAAGCATTTCTTCAAATATATACAGGTGAAAATGAAAACTTCTTTGCATCATCTCAAAATACGTGTCTCCTACTGTTATCTATCTCCAAATTATGTAATCTTTTAGTTGAGGGATCCTCTGAGTCCTCTGTACAAAAATGTAATGCCCAGAAAAAAGAATCACAAGAAGATCTCCTTCAGAGGACGAAGAAGCAGCATGTGCTGAAGCACAAACACAAACTGTTAATACTCAGCTCAGATTGTTGCAGTGTAATTGGCTGATGAGGACATACAGTTTGTGGCACCAGAAAAACGAAACACGTAATAGTGCTATCCTGGGCCTGTGTATTTAGGTGTGGACAGGAGAAAGGGATCTTTCTTTTAAATTTGTGTTTGGGAATTAAATAAAGTGAAAGAGTTCAGGAGGGAGATTAAAAATAGCTCTGGAGAATATATCAGGCATACATTTAACATTTGACCCAGAGCTTTTTATTCTAGGTGTACACCCACATAAACATAATACACTTAAAAAAGATATTGATGTCTTGGATCTTTGTTTACTTGCATAAAGAGTTATCTCACTCTCTTGGAAGAAGACCAGTAAACCAAAGTTCATTAATAGGATATAACAGTTATCCATAACTCTACCTCTGGAAACTATTATTTAAATTATTAAAGCAAAAAAAAAATCACCCTTTAAAAACATTCTGGATCCTTTTATACAGTATATAGAGAATGTTGAATCAAGTAATGTGTGGTGTGGGTGTAATGGGCATGGTGTAAATGTAAGTGGTCCTCAGCAGTTGCCTGAATTTAATTATTTTTCCTTGTTCATTTTAATTTGTCCAACTTAATTGCTGTTATTTATGATTATTGTTGTTGTTCACATTTTGTTATTATCTTTCAAATGTCTGAAATGTTAGGGAAGGCCTCAATTTAATGTCAGACAATAATCTCTGTGCTTTTGATTAGGGATATAAGAGATTAGTCGACTAGTCCGTTAAGCACTGCTGCTCTTGCTAGTTCGCACCAAAAATACTTGTCAGTTAAACTTATTATTGAAATTACTGTTATTTTATGCGACTGTGTACAGGGTGCAAGGTGCCACGCATTTCAGTGGCGTTTTAAATACAATTTAGGTATTGAAAAATCTGATTAACAATTTCTAATAGCTCAGATAAGATAAACATTTTATTTTCAGACAATGTTTAATCTCACAGATTAAACTGTGCTCAATTTTGCCGGTGTTTTCCCAGTTTTAGACTAATTAACTAGTCGAAGTTAAAACTTCCGTTTAAACTTCAGTGAAATTAGTCCTTAAAAACATTGCTTCTTTTTAGATTCATCTTGTTGTTGAAAGTAATTTGAAAATAATAAAAGATACTTCTGGAGAAAAATTACAGATATTACACATTGACAGATACAAATAGTTTAACTTGACTCATTATTGTAAGCACACATAAGGGGATGTCTTTCATTTATGTATTTTGGTTTTGAAGGGATTATCAAGGAGGAAAACAAGTGCCAGAGAGTAGAGTGTGCCAAAAAATCACTTAAATGCAGCGAGCTTTAACAGATGCCCAGATCTAGAGCTTTGATCATTGAGCAGAGTCACCGACGTCCAGTGCCAGATCATATAGCAAGCATCACTCGCTTCTTACATCAGTTACTGTAACATTCACCCTTTCATTTCAGTTCCCAATCACTAATCTTATTGTGCTGCTTTTGGTACATTTAACCGCATTTCCACCAAAAACATTTTCGGTGTAGTGCCCTTCAAACAGACATGCACCTAAAAACCCGAGATCTATTTTGCGTTTCTAAAGCAGATAGTACTCTTAAATGTAGGTGAGATGTTCCTAGATGGGAATAACAACGTCACTGCTCAATACAACTCTTGCTGTACAGTATTTCCTCTTCACTGATGATGCAGAGGGATGTCTGCACCTCAGTGAATGTCCTCGGAATAGGGTAGCACACCGACATTTTTAAAACAAAAGAAAAAAAAGAACGGGCTGTTGTGTAAAGAGTCAATTGATCACAATTGGACATTTAAAAGTAGTGGCTTTGTGGTTTGTGCATTGAGTCCTTTGTTAGCTCCGCCTTTTAATATCAGATCAGATTGATGCTTGGTACCTCAACTGAAGGGTAATGAAAAACAGGACGGAAGAGAGTGGTACACTTGGTACCATCCACAACTTTTGACAATAGCAACACGAAAATGATCATTCTGAGGGCCCAGACACACCAAACTGACATCAGAGAAGTAGCAGCCATCAAAGCCCCCTGCTGTGTCGCTTCATGTGACCGTGTCTTAGCCAAAAAGATGCACATGGACACACCAAACTGACCACCAACCAGCACGTTTGTTTTGCGCCTGTATGAAAGGAAATACCCCTCCATACCAGCAGACGGTGGTCATATGTATTCATTATTCAGAAAGGGAAACCGGAAGAGTGTTTTGACGCTAGTTAGCACATTACCAAAACAATCTAATGTTGAAAGAACAAAGCATATTTACCGTGCAGCAGTGAAAAACAACACAAACCAAAAGAAAACGTTTCTGCGAAAGAGCTCAGTAGCCATTTCATATAGTAACAAGTTTGTTATGGTGGTGGTATGTTTTGTTTGAATTGGTGGAAAAAAAAGGGCCAACAGCGTGAGACACAGTGCGGCGATGAGAGCCATGGACGCTCACCATCAGCCCAGCGTGGTTGGACGGCCAACCACGCTGGCTTGGTGTGTTACGGCATTAATGTGTAAAAAACTAAACCGAACTAAATCTGACTGCTAGGTAGAAATGAGGATGTGGGCGACCAAAATACATGCATGTGCTGAAACCTGAGTCTGGATTTAAAGTAAAACAGAAATAATATTCTGCAATATACGTTATAAAAAGGATGACGAGACTAAAACCTGCAGCCTGCAATCCAGACACCTTGTCTCAACATGTAATATTTATATGTCTGCACTAAGCTGGACGTATGGAGCAGCGCCCATACAATGGAGCTGAATGAGTGTGTGAATTCATCTGAATGAAAAGGGGGGTTAAGAGTGGTGGAGGAGGTCCGTGAAGAGATTCGGCATGAATAGGGGTGTATAGACAGGGAGGGGGTAGGGTGAGACAGGGGAGGAGCGGAGGAGGTCGGGTTAGAGAGAAGGAGGAAACAAGACAAAAGTTTGCCATAATGAGCGTGGAGGAAGGGGCCGGCGGGTGGTGCGTGGAAGAAAGGAGTTTTTCTGGGTGGTGGAGGAGTGGGAGGGAGTCAGGGCGCACTTCTGTCAGTTTAAACAGAGACATCTGTCAGAGGGGGCCTCTGGTGTGTGTCTCCATATGTGTGTGTGTGTACATAGTATATGCGTGTGTATGTAATTAGGCGAGCAAAGGAGATGACGGGACTTGCGTTGCACCTGGGGTATGACCTCCGCTCCGAGGTCTCCTCTCTGACCACACTTCAACCTTCTGTCTCAATAAATGGCCTTTTCACACTGACCACAGGGCAAAGCTGGAGCTTTATGGAGCAAATTACACTGTTGTAGATCAGCACACTTTACTGGGCTCTGTCTAACAACAGAGGACAGGAGAATCAGACCACTGGACTTGTGTAGCTCTGTTGTTCTTGGTTTGTTAATGAGTGTAGTAAAAAAAAAATTAAATTAACTTTTATGTGTGAATATGGCCGTATGTACATTAAATGGAAAGGATTTAGGTTTGTAGTTTTTTAAAAATGTTGAATTTTTGAGGAGATTGGAGCATATTTTTAGTTATTGAATGTATGATGTGGATACGTCTTTGCTTTCTGTGAATGGTTTATTACATTTTAAGATTTATTAGTGAGGTTGATCACAGTTGAATAAGTTCCGAGTTTGGATTAGAGTTCTTCCAATGCCAATTCCTGTGCTGGAAACGCCTCCATCGCTGCCTAAAATGCTGGATCAGCCCGATATACCCCGATATGCGCAAGCACACAAGTCTATGCACTGATTGGATACCAAGTTGTTTAAACCTCTGAGTTTCACAACTTGATTGAACAGCTGTTTTCTCGGAAATCAATTCTTTTTTTTTGCCACTCCAAAACATGTTTTAGATCGCCGAAGAAGAAATGTTTCCGGTCAAAAGTATAACCTTAGCTGTTAGCAAAGTGTCAGCGATTTGTTGATTTCTATTGTGTTGTCTCTGTATGCATTTATTCATGTTTTATAAAGGGTTTAACAATGACACATCTATACAGAGTTAGTAGTATTTACAGTTCTGTTCATTTTGGGGAGTCGGTATTGGAAAGGAAAAAAATGGTATTGGAACATGTCTTGTTTGAATATAACTTCCAAATTCAAAAGCCAGATATGTTTTCTTCAGGTGTATACACTAATAGGCTCATGTGTTGAGTATATGACTTCCATCTGAATATACAAAAAAAAACCATTTTTCTTCATTTTATGGCACTTATCTTTGACCTCAATAGAAAATACAATGACAACAAGGAAAGCTGTAAAATCGTGAAGAGAAAAATAAACAGCAGGAGGATTTAACAAAATGTACAAGGAAAGCTAAACATTGGATGGATAGTTTAAGGTGATTTATAGACTGTCTTGCAGCTGAGCAGCCAAATCATATTTGTAAAACGAGTTTTAGAAATTGTAAATGTGCCATGTGGGCTGTTTCCCAATGAAGTAGAAGCAAATAGTTTAAGAAAAAAAAATCTCACCACTATAAATTGATTTTACTCCTGTGGTGTGCACACAAATATTTAGAGTCAGTTTTAGGCTTTTTTTCCCCTTTCGATTAAGCCTTTCTAAAAACATTCAGGTCATTTGCATATTTGGCTTGTCTAAATTTTACGGGATCCTGCCTCACGCTGTAACTATCTGAGCATCCAGAAATGTGTCACTGGCTCTGTGTTGAATGTAATCTCAGTGAATACGAGATTTTTGCAATCATGAATTTGTATGGCTTTGAGCAGCCTTTTTAATTCACCAGCTCATTTCCCAAAGGACTTACTCTCCCCAAAATAGAAAGAAGGTCCAAGTGCATAGGTCTAACAGTTATCCGCTATAGTGCTGCTGGATTATGTTGGACTAAATCCAAAGGATCAAATTTCAGTGAGTGCTCCACTGCTGCATGCAGAATGTTCTCATTGGGGTTTGACAAAAACAGCATAATATTATAGGGATCAACAGGGTAGTTAGTTCTGCTTTATGCATGGTTTGATGCCATTACTATGGAGAGTGATGAAGGCAGAAAGAAAGGCACAGAGAGAGGAGAATATGTTGGTAATCCATGCTCCAGTAGAGAGGCTGATGAAGGGTTAACAGCCAGATAAAGTATTGAGTGGAGGAGAATGAGGGCAGACTTCTCAGGTGTGAAGAATGGAACGAGAGAGACAGAGAAAGGAGGGATGAGAGCAGGGGGATGGGCCGCTCAGGAGCTTGTATTATGGTTGCAGGCCCCCGTTGCCAGGCGACGGAGCTGAGCGAGATGCCAGGTTGCTAGGTAACCTGGGGGATGCAAAGCCTAACGTGGTGTGATAGAGAGAGGGGAGAGAGAGGCGGGGTGGAGCGGTGCTGCTGGGCCGCTCCACCTTCCCGCTCACTCGCTCCGTTTCTCACATCGATGTGTTTTCATCCAGCTGTGAATGAGAGCTGTAAACTCAGTTTCATCGGGGAGTCAGGGTGTTGCATGCTACTAAATCCTGACAGTTTTAATGACATACAAACACACTGAAACACACAGGTGATACAAGCAAGATAGCTGATATATAGATAACACACTGATAATGCTATTCTGTTGTTTAGGTTTGTGGTCATCATGATATGTAGTATCTTTCTGTCGTTTATGGAATGATGACAGAAAGATACTACATATCATGATGACAGTCGAGTTGAAAGAAATGAAAAATAAGCTCCACTTTCATGATTATCATATTCATACTACATATTATTATTTGTCAAGCATGTATATCAATATCTTCTGAAACACCAGTCATCATTATGAAGTTATTCAATCAGAAATATATTTTATATTATGGATGTTGCCCAGCCACTGTATAGCATAAAACCATACGGTCTGAGGCAAAGAGCCAGTCCAGTTATACTGGATTGGAAACACTTTATTTCTTCTTATTAACACAATATCTTTTCTACATGAATATGCACTGATCAGATATGAAAAGTATGTTTAGGTACCCATTTAAGCTCAAATAAAGGCAGAATTGTATCAAACATTCATGTAGTTTTTAGAAATGTGTGCAACTAGTCGACAAGTCAATTAAATGTTACAACTCTTGCCGATTGGGACCACAAATACTAGAGTTTATGCATGAAAATGCTGTTGTTGTAATAATCAGGCACTATTCCTTAAGATTTATTTTTCTAAAGAGTACAGTTTGTAAAAAATGTTTGTGTTTATGTGTTACCTTTTTTTAATAAGTGATGTTCTGTATAATTTGCAGTGTTTATAATGCCACAGTTCAGCAGCATTAAATATGATTTGGATTTATTGGAGAATATCATTAACATTTTCAAATGGCTCTTATAAGATACACAATCTTTTTTTCACTCTGTTTAACCATATAGATTTAATTTTGTTCAATTTTGACTGTTTTCCGAGTGCTTACTCATGTTTAGATCAGTCGACTAATCTAAACTTCAGTGTAAACATCAGGGAAATAGTCATTAGGAAAATCCGTAGTAGTTTTTAGAAAACAACATTTTCAAGAGAAACAAATACTCGGTAAACAGTCTTGCTATTTAGCTCAATTATGTTTTTGCCAAATCAACATAAGGCTTCACTACGCTGATGGTAATGAGTTTGTAGGCCTGCGAGGCATGTTGCAGCAATGATGGAGAAAAAAATGAGAAAAATGAGTGGGAGTCACACCAGAGAAGGAAGTGAATGAAAGAGAATGGGAGAGAGAGACAGGATGGAAGGGATGGAAAAAAAGATACAAAAGCAGAGATGCCCATGTCATCAGGCAGGGTATGGAGGGATTATGGAGTTGAGAGTGGGAAGAGGGGAATCGAGGATGGGGGAAGAGGAAGAGGGAGAAATAATGCTGGATCGTGGAGAAGGGATAAAAATAGTTTTCCTTTCTTGTGCACTCTGGAAAATGGACATCTGAAATTGTGTGGATGGAGCGTTCCAGAGGGAGATTGATGGGGGAAGGGTGTGTGTGCATTTGTGTGTGAGGAGGACAGATATGAAGAGAGAGTGTTTGTGTGTCATATGTGTTTGTGTGTCGCGCACACACACGCACGCACGCACACACACGCACGCACGCACACGCGCGCAAACACGAGAATGTTGTCATGCCATGCTCTGTAATCAGTTTTCATCTTGATGTTTACGGGAACATTTGTGGAGAATTGCCGAAATAAAAAAAAATTCATTCAACTCTAGTTTAATCCATGTTCCAAATAGTACACACACACACACATTTACATACACACGTTACCCCCTACCCTCATGATGTGGTGCGATGGTTTGTTCCACTGATTTTGCGTGGGTGGGGGAGGGGGTAGAATACGATTTGATTGGATAATCCAAGGATTTAATATCCCCTAATCCTGGCACAATCCTCTCTGCGTTACTGCAGGGAGTACGATTAACTGTATGTGTGTAGTATGTGTTTGTTTCTGTGTGCGCGCAAAAGGGCGGGTGTGCCGGGTGTGGGTAAAAGTGTATACAGTATGTGTGAGTGCGCATATGTGAGTACATGTACTGTGTGTGTATTTGTTTTGGCACCACAGCATGCAAATGGAGCTGTGTTTGCATGCAGGGCTCGGTCATGCGTGTGCCAGTGGACGTGCCTCCACTCGGTGCAAGTGGTCACACACGATCATATATCACATATCTCGGCCTCATGCATCGCCGCGCTGCCGCTCACATACACTTCTCTCTGGGATACAGAAAGGGGCTTCTTAGTATTCAGCAGGACGGATCAAACCTCGCTACAGTATGAAGCCAGCTCCGTGTACAGGCGCACGTTTGCAGATGGTTACTGTTAATTAAGTCTTAATTGGAACGTGAGTAATTAGAGGATAATTTTACTTGAAAGGAGCGTGCGGCCGCTCATGTGTGTTGGAGTAAAGGCAGAGAGAGAGGAGCGGAGTACAGTGTGACGGACTAGCAGAGACTGTACTTTATTTGCATTTTTCTCTCAGGCTCAAGGGAATTTTAATTACTCTACTACAATATAGATTCAGTTCTCTCACCTTTTCCCTCTCCTTCTCTAGCTCGGAGCTAAATCACACTGTTCCTCTCCATACTGCCTACATCCCTACATTATTCCTATAAATCTCATGTGCTAGTTCTCATACATTTTTACTCAGTGCTTTCTCCCTTGTTACAATAACCCTTAAAAACATGAGCAAAGTGGCTCGATTTCTTTCAGAGACAAGGGAAGAAGGCAGTGAGCAACAATCAAAGGAAAAAAAGACAGAAAGAGTTAAACAGAAGAGAAAAGAAAACTGCCAAAAAAAGGGAAAAGAAATAAGGAAAAAAACAACAACTAAAGTCAAGGCTAACACAATAAAGGGTAACAAGAAAATTACATTAAATTAATTTTAAAAAAGTATTTTTTAAAAAAGGTAGAAAACAACAGCAAAAAAAATAAGGCAATCACAAGACTTGGATAAAGACTTAGACATTGTAAAAAATCTTCAACACCCTTTAAATTTGTATTTTTTCAGTAGCTGTATTCCTTTTTTCCCTAGACATTTTTCTCTAGCCTTTTAAAAAATGTATTTTTCTAAATCTGCTAATAACTTGCAATTTGTGCAACATTTGTTACCAATTTGCTCATTGCCTTTTTTCCATGTTTTTGAAAAAATGCACCAATTTGCTCAAGGTTCAAAGGTTTAAAAACTTACAAAAGGCATCTGAAAGTTGCACAAGAAAAGTGATGTCCCTTCAGGTTTCAAAGGGTTAACTCAAGGAGAGATAAAATGGGTCGGGGGAAAAGATGTCGAGGAGGATGAGTATGAAGCACTCTCCAGCAGCACAAATTCTTTGTTTACCCGAAGAGCACAGCAGTCGCCCTTGGCAACCAGCATCCTTGTTTACCTACCCAGTGTGCCGTCATATGATTGCCATGACAACCAGCTGGTTGCCATGCCAATTTTCCGATGCCATTGTGTTGTCTTTGTAGCAGCAGTGTGCACCTCTCACCTGCTGTCTTGTGTTTACAGTTTCTCTGCTTTTTTTCTCCCTCTCATTGTTCTTAATGCATCATATGAATTTTATATTATGTGTTTGAATCATCAAAAGGTCAGCACAGTTCAAGTAAACACACATATACAGATTGGTAAGTCTTGATTGATAAGCTGTAGTTGGGAATCATTAAGTGCGTCTGTTTTACAGTCACAGGGATGAGCTTGAATAGGGCTAATGAAGGAAATAATGGAGGAGGTGATGGATGGATGGAAGGATAGAGAAAGGGTTAGTGGACACAAATCTTGCTACAATCAGCCTGCTCTACAACACAGACCGAATCAATGAACAAGACGGGACTGATCGATGAGTTGATCGTACGAGATGGATGGCGGCGTGGATGGATAGAAATAGCACCAAGACTGGGATATGATGGATGGATGGATGGATGGATGGATGGATGGATGGGTGGATAGATGGGTGGATGGACAGTTTGAATCCAAGGTCAGAGAAAACTGTAAAGGGTGTGTGTATCTTCTGTAAGTTTATGTTTGTGCCACCAGCTGGAGTCAATATATGTGCTGGGTTAAAAATGTACATCCTTCCTTTCTCTGCAGACTTGATGTGTGTGTTTAATGCGAGTGTGCGTGCAGATGTGTTTGCATCTGTGGGGGTTTGTGTCTCTGGCGGTGTTTGATGGCCTTACCTTAAATCAATACCTTTGTGGTGACAGCTAAGAGCTGATTAATCAAATGTATGGATCTGTCTCTCTCTGCTCTGCCCTCTCCTCAATTACCAGCTTCATTACATTGCCTTAACACCCCACTGGGACCTCTCTCCATTCTTCCTCCTCATCCCCTCCCTTTCCCCTCCTCCTCTTCCTCTCTGTCCCTTCTCTCATCCTCTGTTCTTCCCTCTGATTTTTCTCTTCCTTGCCAGAGATGCAGAGTACATCTACAGGACTCCTGCGGGTCCTTAAAAAGTCTTCAAAGCCATTGAACTAATTCATCTAAAAATAAGGCCTTAAATGGTCTTGTCATCTGATTTGCCAATACATAACAACTAATGTGGCTGATAACGATATTGATACATCTACTTTTTTCCCCACCTAGTTTTAATAATCATCAAGTCTCTTCTGTAGTGTAACTAACATCATATTGTGCATACTCTTTTTGTAATGGCCAACCAGCAGATTGAGACATAAAATGTTTTTTAATTAATGTGATATTCATTCATTGTGCAAAATAAGAAAAAATACTTAAACTTAGTGTTGATGTTTTGTACTTGCACACTTTTTCAATAAAAAAAACAGTTTGTGATATCAGCAGTAATCAGCATGCTGGCCAATTCTGTTATTTTATTTTAAAGCCTATATCTGCTCATACCAATAACGTTCAGATATTCATTCATTCACTTTATTCCCTTTGTGGAAACAGACAATGAAAATCAAACCACAAGTTGTTTGGTACATTACATTCCATGATATTGTCGTGCAGCCCTAAAAATATCAGGTAACATCTATTTTCTGTTAAGTAATTTCATAAATTCCTTTTCTGTAACTCATCATCGTGGGAATCAAAGCAGTGGAATCTCAAATGCAGAGTGAGAAAAGCGTCCAGAAATGCCAGACATCTCCCATTTCTGTTGAAACACCAAATACCTTACAATATGTTAATTGTCTTCCATGTGTTTCACTTTAAAAAGGGTTGTTTTTTCAACAGTTATCATAGATAATCTAACTTTTGCACTGGACAAAACAGTCAGATTTATGTTACAGTGAACATTTGGGCAAAATAAAATGGTCCTTTTTTCAATTTTGGTTATTAGAAAATTGGTCTTAAACTTAATTCTAAATGGCATTTAAAAACGTCTTGAATCTATCTTGTCTTAGACTGCAGGAACTCTGATCCAATTCAACCACTATTGCTACAAATCACTTTTTGACTGGCAGTGAGACAAGGCATCAATTAGTACATTTTACACTTTGTTGCAGCTGAGTGAGGAATTTCAAATCTGAGCCTGACTGATAAGGATGTTTATTAAAAAATGTGCGATGGTTGTTTGAGTTGCAACATGTCAAAGCTTGGATTTGAAAATAGGACAATCTACCCTACAAGCACGCTGTTTTCTTCTGCTCGTTTTGTATCGAAGTCACTCCCCTCTTCAAACCTTCCTCTCCTCCTCTGGATCCTTTTTTCTTCCTTTTCCTTGCATTTCTTCCCTCTCTTCACTGCCATCATTCTGCAGCCATTCTCCTCCCCCACCCCATCCCTCTGGCATTAACACTGTCTCATTGCCTCAGTGCTATGACTAAGCATTGTGTGTGTGTAGTATGTTTGTGCTTTTCTGTGTGTGTGTCAAACCCATGTGCCTGTAGATAGCATATACATGGAAGGGCCATTCAGAACGTGTGCATGCATTCGCACTTAAGGCATTGGATCTCTGTAGTCGTGACATTTTTTTTTTTTTTTAGACAGAACAAGTCACGACTGAATCACGCCCCTCTCCTCCCTCCCTCCCCCTCTTCTTCTCTTTCTATTCTTTTTGAATCATCCTCGCAGGGGCAGCTTTGCTTTCATCCTCCCACTCTCCGTCTCTCCATCTCACTCCTCGTGTAATGCTGCTTTTTTCCAGCATTTCCATTCACTCCCTGGGTTTCTCTTGGCCTTCCACCTGCCCTTTCAGTCGGTCGAAGTCAGTCGGGGTCCCCCAGGCCTGACTCTCGCTCTCCATCCTTTTATTTTTAGCTGACTGCGCCTGTTCGCTTCACACACTTGTCATCTCATCTCATCTCTCTCCTGCCCGCTCCCCCTCCTCTTCCCCCCTCTTCTCTCTATCTCAATCTACTCTTGTCCCTCAACTAATCTGTAGTTCTTCTGTAATCCAGATCAGCTGGCCTGCATTCTTAATCTCGTCACTTCTCAATCCCCCCCTTCATTCTGTGTGTGAGCAGGAAATCAGAGATAGTAAGGTTGTGTGTGTTTTGACAGAGAAAGAGAGCAGCCTAGGACAAAGTTCAAGTGCACCTGTTACCTGCTAAACCTTATTTATCAGTGACTGCAAAACACATGGACAAACCCAAACACACACGCACACACTCTCTCTCTCTCTCTCTCTCTCTCTCACACACACACACACACACACGCACACACAATGAGCGCTGTAAAAAAGATTTTAACAGTTTGTTCAAAAGTCTCTGTGACACAATATTTGTTAACATAGAAAATGATGTCCTATGTTAAATATAACTATTTTACAGTTTAAAAGCTATAAGCTATTAAATGCAGGTCAGCTGGTCGAAATAACTAAACTTTGATTTATTTTAGTTGGTTATACTATACTCTTACAATGATATTAATATCTTCTATTAGTTTTACATTTTACTTTTGGGTTTTAAAACCTAAAAAAAGGGTTTCAAAATACTCATCTGACCAATCCCTGGCATATACTCAGAAATGCAGATTCATGTGTTTCATCCTGCTAAATAAATACCCAAAATTTATCATGAAATAACCATGAAACAAATTTCATGAGACTGTTTACTATAAGAGGAGTCAGTCCTAAATGATTGTCCTGTGATAAGACAAACAGAGAGAGAGACTTTGTTAAGTTGACCATCTGTGTTCATGTTCCTTCTTGTTCCGCAGATGAATCGGCCAATCCAGGTGAAACCAGCTGACAGCGAGGGCAGAGGAGGTGAGACATGCACCTTATCACAGTCACACACACACACACACACACACACACACACACACACACACACACACACACACACATACACACACAAACACACGTTTCAGTATGGCAGAGAGAAGGGTAGGTGTCAAATTGGATCAGATGGAGATGTAGAAAGTTGTCAACGGAGTGCTAAATACACATACATGTGCACACAGACACAAATTATGATCCCGCTCTCTCCACTCCCCTCCTCTTATTACCCATCACTGTAGTCAATACTGCTCCCTGGTGGACAACAATGGTAGCTCCCATTTTTGTTAACACAACTTGTACAGTCTGATCGACAGAGGTGTGACCAGTTTAATAAACCGGTCAAACCTCTGAAATAAAGTTGATTTCTTATTCGCTTTCTTCTCCACATTATTGGTCTCTCAGAGGATAGGAAGTTGTTTGTGGGCATGCTGGGGAAGCAACAGAGCGATGAGGACGTCAGAAGACTGTTCGAGCCCTTTGGCAGCATAGACGAGTGTACTGTGTTGAGAGGACCCGATGGCACCAGCAAAGGTAAAACACATACAGTACATATGCTCAAACACACACAAGCTCCCTTATATGATTGTGTAGACATTTAGTACAGTCTGTTTGTTGTATCTGACACTGTTTTTTTTACAGGGTGTGCTTTTGTAAAATTCCAAGGACACGCTGAAGCCCAGGCTGCCATCAACAGCTTGCATGGAAGTCGCACAATGCCTGTAAGCGTGCATGAAATCGCACACAAGACAAGCACACATTACATAATGGTCTCTCAAAGACATGTGTATGAGTCACATGGGACAGTTTAAATTTTCTGTAGGTAATAATGTAAGCAATGTAATCATCTGTCTTCTTTTGTGCTGCCCCGGGCATCATCAACATGCTGGGATAGGCCCATGTGAATTGTAAAAGGTTTAAGTGGATCTAGAAAATGAATTAATTCATAAACACGGAGCCCGGTGCCATTAACAAAAGAAGACAACATGTAACTGTACTTGTAATTGCAGTTTGAAACTCACTCTGTCTCCATCTCTCTCTGCGCAGGGAGCGTCGTCCAGTCTGGTGGTGAAGTTTGCCGACACAGAGAAGGAACGGGGGCTGCGGAGGATGCAGCAGGTGGCCTCCCAGCTCGGCATCTTCAGCCCCATGACCCTCAACTTCCCCGCCTACAACGCCTACACACAGGCAGTCAATGCACAGGCAAGCAGCTACACCAATGCACAAACACTCACATATACGCACTAAGTTTTGTAAGGGGAGTGCTGTGCTTATGAAAGGATGTAATAAGTTTGAAGAGGCTATCAGTGGTCTAATTGGGGCTAATGTTATTACCCAGACAACAGAACATACGTCATCTGGCATTAGCTTTCCCGCAACACACAACCATTAACCCACTGACTCAGGACATAATGGCCTTGTAATTAGATCTCTATTCATCTGTTCCTCCATCATTCCCTCTCCCTTCCTCTCCGTTTTTCCCTCTCTTTGTCTTTCTCTCTCTCGTTTTCCCATATCCATTTAACTGTCTCTTTGTCTTCCCTCCCTTCCTCCTCCTTCTTTTTCTATATCCCCTTCCTCTCTCTCTCTCCGTTTCCTTCCCTGTCTACAGCTTGTCCAACAGCAGGCCCTGGTTGCCCAGTCAGCGTACTTGTCTCCTGTGGCAACAGTTGCCGCCGTACAGATGCAGCAGATGGCGGCGCTCAATGCCAACGGAATCATTGCCACACCCATTACACCCATCACGCCGTCCTCGGGTAGGCTCAGACACACAGACACACACATACACACACTTACACTCGCACATGCCATGCATACTCAAAAACACTAGGACTTGTATATGCACAGTAGTTGTGTTGTGTGGAATAGAGATGCTGTTGTTTTTTGTATATTATAGCAACCTGAAAGTGTTTTTAGTATTGGTTAGCAGTCTTTTCCCTTAGATGCTTTGCTTGATCAAAATAAAAACTGAAGTTTAAAGTGCTTAGTTATTAATGTCTTTTGCAGTATTTTGTATAGGTATAGGGACATAATTGCAATAATAACTAAAGATTTTGAATGTGTTCATATTAGAAATTTTGTGCAATAACAGAGACTCATTATCTGGATTGTGATCTGTTTCCATAGGTACAAACACTCCACCAACTATCGCAGCAACGCCTGTGCCAGCCCTCCCTCCGCCACTAGGAGTGAATGGTTACAGCAGTCTGCCAGCTCCAACCAATGGACAGCAAGCAACAGAAGCACTATACACCAATGGAGTTCACCCATATCAAGGTATTTAAATAAATAAACATACACTTATTGCAATTGCAGAGAAATTATTAAAGGTATAATATGCAGCATTGTCAGTTACTATTTCAAAACACACTTGCCAGCAATTCTGAAAGTAATAGCTAACCTCAGATTCACCCTCACTTGGCATTTTACCTCACTATATTTATGTGTCTCTTTGATCTGGTCTAGCACCTGGTCGCCATCTTTTGATAAAACCCTGTCCTCACCTGAACGCTGTGAGGGATACACATAAACATCCTCAACACAGAAAATAAGAAAAAAATAAGAAGAAAAAGGCAGAGGGCAGAGTCTCTGCACATTTTTCGTGGGTCATAAGTCATGATTGAGAGGGATTACTTCTGTAAGAGTGTAGACATTTCTCTTAGGAAAATCCTGCCTTCAAATTAGGGGAAATCCAGGATTTGTTGCCACATCTCTTGTATTTTTTTTTCCATGCTCACAGTTTTTCTGTTTTCTGGCCCTTCAGCTCAGAGTCCAGCAGCGGCCCTGGACCCCATACAGCAGGCATATGCCGGCATGCAACACTACACAGGTAAGTTTATGTGCAGTAGTGTAATGTGACAAAATGATGATGCTTAGTTACAAAACTATTTTTTGGGAACATTTGTATTTTATTTGGGTTTTTACATTTTTGTCAACTTTTACTTTTACTCCTCTACATTTCCTAAATAAAAGGTATACTTTTACTCCTTTTCATCGCTATGTACTGGAGTAAAAGTATTTTACTCCAGCATTTATGTTTCTCTGTGTCCTAAGCATTTATGTTGCTTCATTACAACAAAATAAAATTTGGACGTTTGAGCGTAAATGCTCGCATATTGCTTAAAAAAAAACTTAAGGTTCAATAACGAGACACATTTGGCCATAAAATGTCAAAGTCATTACATATCTAGTCCACATTAAATTGTGTAATCAGAAATAAATCGTGCAGTTCAGCCGGCAGCTCATGCAGTAGGTTAAATCAGAGTACATGTAAATAGGGAACAAGGAAGGTCAGGTGTCTTCTTTCAGTTTGACTGCCTTCGTCTCAAGGGTGTAAGTGTTTCAAGGGCAGTTGGTTGAATTCATTTTGTCATGATTTATCTGATTTCATTGTGACACAAGACACGCATTAATGTCTGCTAAAAATGCAATACAGCTAATGATACCTTTGCACCATCTGTACACATGACGCATGCTTATGGAGTAAATGGGGACAGTAATGTTTGCATATCAGACCAACAATGTCATTGTTGTTGTCTTTCTCCGTTCAAGTGTTAGATTTAATAGTTTTCACCTTCAGCAGGAGATGCCTCTGCTCAAACGACATGATTCTATTGGACGCTGCCATGTTGCCACCTGTTGTTTTTATCCAATCACACTTTTGTTACTGTCTCTCCCAATAGCAGCGTACCCTGCCGCCTACGGATTGGTCGGGCAGCCGTTTCCCCAGCAGCCAACACTGGTTGCCCAGCAACACCAGCAGCCCCAGCAACAGCAGCAGAGAGAAGGTGATGCGACTTCCTGTCTGTCTGGGGCCACGCCCCTCTCTCCAACGAGCTCATTTAAAGTTGTTTATCACGAGGTTTTCACAGTCTGAGATCGTTTATCACACTCTGCCTAATGTGTGTGTGTGTGTGTGTGTGTGTGTGTGTGTGTGGGTGTGTCGGTGTTTCAGGTCCAGAGGGCTGTAACATCTTCATCTACCACCTGCCTCAGGAGTTCAGTGACTCTGAGATGCTGCAGATGTTCCTGCCCTTTGGCAATGTCATCTCAGCTAAGGTGTTTGTCGACCGTGCCACCAACCAGAGCAAATGCTTCGGTGAGACGCACAGATGGGGGATGAAGAGGGAGGGAGAGGGGAGAGCAGAGAGAGGAAAGGACAAGTGAAAAAGATGGGATGCCTTTGTGGAGCAACAGATATTTTGTCATTTTAAATTTTGTATGCTGCTTAAGTTGAAACAAAGTCACAGAGCGTGTTAGAAGAAGTATCCAGATCCTTTGCATAAGTACTAATATCAGACTGTCAAAAAATACTCTAAAAGTCGGTAACCAACCTGTGAAGCCAAAGGCAAATTTCCACATTTGTGGACAATAAACATTATTATTAAAAGTACTAACACCACACTGTGAAAATACTTTATTTAAAGTAAAAGTCCTGCATCCAAGACCTTACTTAAGTGTAAGTATTATGTACTTTGAGTAAAATTTTCATTGTGCAGTAAAATGTTCAGTGCTTTACAATAGCACATGTTTTTGGATTAATGTGTGTGTTGCATTTTTCAGCTGCAGAAAGTTGTGATCATTTCAACTCAGTTAAATACCGATGGGTGGTTTAAACCACAGCAGCATTTCTCAAATTGGGAACTCCAGCGGACTGCAGGGGGAAATAGGCAATGCAATAACAGAATTGTGACTCGCTTGTTTAGCACTACCTAGTTTGATAGTTTGACTGTAGTTCACAAGCAGTGATTGACATGATTGACAGCTGTGTTAGAGACTCCTCGGTTCTCTTTCTTTTCACTCATGGACAGAGGATTCTTGCAAATGACATCAGAAGTACAATGAGGAGGCACGATTGAAATTGACATGACAAAATTTAAATTTTTTACAGATTATTTGTCTCATGTACTACTATGTGCATGTAATGACAGTTTCAACAAATATTACCAAAAAAATGTTTGATAAAAGTTACTTACTGCAGCTTTGAGTAGAGTACTTGAGTAAATGTATTCAGTCAGATACCACCACTGGGCACAGTGAGGAAGAGAGGTTCAGTTAAAATAACAACTCTTCATTGTCTCTCTCTTCTAGGATTTGTGAGTTTTGACAACCCAGCCAGTGCTCAGGCTGCCATCCAGGCCATGAACGGCTTCCAGATCGGCATGAAAAGACTGAAAGTTCAGCTCAAAAGGCCCAAAGATGCCAACCGCCCATACTGAGTGACAACTGAGACGAGGAAGACGAAATAAAGAGAGGTGAGGTAGTGGTGAGGAGGTGATGAGTGCGACATGAAGGGAAGTGAGGTATATGTTTGGGAGCAGGACGATGAAATTAGGTTAGAGAGGAAAAAAACGTGGAGCAGGTAGTTTTAGCTTTGTCACAGCAATGCTAATTGATGGTACAGAATAAAAACAGAGAAATATGACATGCCAGTGAATTATACATTGGGTTTTATGAAAACAACTTAACTCAGGAAAAGTGAAAATACTAAAATATTGTTTTCCTTTTTATTTTCTTTCACAATCTTATTTATTTTCTTTCCTGCTGTTTTGATCTTTTCCTGAAACGGCAACTTACCTCACCCAAGATCCTCCCGTCCAATCATAATTCACGAGGACCCCATCGCTATGGCAATGGTTGCCTAGTGACCGATAAAGCCCCGACCCCCCCTTCCTCTCGCATTGTTGTAAGTTGATTGGTTGGCCTGTGTTTGGGTTGCTGTGGCGATTGATTGCCTGTGTTGGTTGCCCTTGGCAATTTTTGTTCTGTCACCTCGAGCAACCAGCCATGCGTTGACCTGCATGTCCTGTTGCTGTAGTGACCACAGACTGTGTTTGGTGCATTGTGAATTTATTTTGTATTGACCTGTGCACATACTGATCAATAACTGTCAATAGTCAGGAGACTGTACTCAGAATCAATTGATTTAATTGGATATTTGATACACTTCATCATTGTGTAGTAATCTGATAAATTCTGCAGCAACGCTCGTTATTTTTTCGCAGCTTTGTTTTTGATCAGTTTCTGTAGTGTTCTGTTTGGTGTCATTATTATTTGAACAAATTGTTTGGGTAAAGTAGTGAGCGTGGGCTGGCCTGGTGAGACCATCCTGATGACGTGAGCTCAACATCCTGTTTTGCTCTCTGTATCAGTCTGGACCGTCTGGACCATAGACTAACATGACATGATGTCACCCACTGGTTTTTGCACTTGGCATTTCGGCCATTGCCATCTCGGATTTTTGGAACCAGAAGTGACAATATTTGGACGAGAGGCTGGCACTGTGGAGTACCGAGGGGTGGATCTGACTCACAGACTGTACCAAACATCTTGCAGTCAGCCTGTCACTCAAGCAGCCCCGCCCTAAGTTATGCATAACTTTGGGCCTTAAGATGTAAATAGGTGAGTTATATAAAAATTCATCCCCGTACAGTTGGTATGAAGGGGGAAAAATAAGCTAGGGAGACCAAACAGATTTTTGCACCAGACTGTAAACATCTTTATTTCTGCTGTATAGTTGGGTGTTTTTAATACGGGGGTCTGTGGGGATTGACTCACTTTTGGAGCCAGCCTCAAGCGGCCATTCGATGAACTGAAGTTTTTTTTGTTTTTTTTTTGCAATTCCCCATTGGCTTCATTTTTCAGCCTCAGAGGTTGCTGCCTGATCTGGACTCACTGCTGCTGCAAACACTTTCACTGGGTAGGAGTACTCGCCTTGAAAGACAGAAAATACAGTTTATGAATGTTTCCCATTTGTATGTGACATGTACCTCATCGACAGCAATCCTCATGAGGTTTTTGAAATACATTGGGGTTGCTAGCATAGTTTACTATTTCGAATGCAGCAACCAGCTGTCTCTAGACTGCGAATACCAGCTGGCAGCATCCTTGTTGTCTGTCTGAAGCATACTGAACACCGATCTTCATGGCCGTGATCCCCAGCTTTGCAGCCTCTCGTATCTGGTCCTCCATTAGAGCAATCAGTGGCGAAACAACACTGAACATTTAATTTGCACTAGGAAACATCTCCGTCATCACCAACAAAGCCAGTTGATTAATCAAGCTTTTGCCAAATCCAGTCGAAATAAACGCAGATAATGTCTTTTCCTCTAAGAAACTCTGCAACTGCATACTCTTATTCTTGTTTAGTTGTTGTTATTGATTCTTATCGACTGTTATTTCTGCAATAACTTCACTTATCGCTGTGTTTACTCTACTAACGTTAAAGTTAGTACTTGTTGCTGCAGAAGCTGCCATTATTGTTCTGAAAGCCTACATTTCATTTCATCAACTACAGCACAGCTCCTGATTGCCTGCTTATGTTGTCAACTATGGTGTGGTTTCTGGATTGGCCCAGATTGGATTAAAATTTCTTGAAAGCAAGTCCAGACTGATTCGCAGAGCGAAACAGAATGTCGAGCTCACGTCGTCAGGATGGTCTCACCAGACTAAGCGTGGGCATCTATGTGTACATATGTGTCTGTGTTACACTGTTAGTGTGTAATGCAGCAGTGCATAATCCCTGTTGTACTGGTGTCTGTATAAGAGAGGTTTTCCAATGGTTTCCATAGCGGACTGGTGGAGAAATGTAGAACGGCACTACTGCCAAATAAGAATTTATGTTGATGGGAAAAAAAAGTAGCTAGTATGATTTTATGCAACACACAACAATGGCAGGTCATGTTGGAGAAAAGGCCATGAAATTATTATGCATAGAAGTTTCAAATATGGCTACAAACTGGGCCATACAGGTTAGAAAAAAAGGGCAAAAGCACACTATTTTGGGCGAGCATGCATTTTGTTGAGCTGTACTCTGATAGGCTGAGTTTTATAATCCTGGATTCTGATTTATTACACTGTTTTGATGTGGCTCTTTAGTTTTTTGCTCCTTTGTTTCTCTTTCTTGGTCTCTTTTACATCTCCTATCACTGCTTCTGTGGTGTTTCCTTCCTCTCCCCTTCACTACTCCCCTCCTCCTTCTCTTACTCGTTCCCCCTTTTGTCAAATTCTCTCTTCGATTCTCTTTATCCCAACCTCCTCTTTCTATCCCTCTAGCTCGTGTTTTGAGGTAAAGGGTATGTGGTTGTTATGGTGGAATAACAAGTGCCTCTTGCTTATTGGAGAACAGCCTTCAAATATAGGAATTCTGGGAGAAAAACAACAAAAAGACAATAGCGGATACATTTAGTTTGAGGGATATTCATCCCTCCACAATCCCCAACCATTACCAAAGAGGAGAAAATGTGTAGCTGCTGTCAGAACAGTGTGTGGACGCAGCATCACATGGCGGCACACATTATAAATAAAGGATTCAGTCTCTATTTCTAGACAAACTTTTACATAACAAATCCTTGTGGATAGTAAAAAGGTCCTCATATCTAAATGGACCTATCTGATAACACTGTGCACCCACATCAGTCAGATTAAACTCATCACCCAGAATTTCTATACTGCAAATGCCAGAGAGTGATGCATGTCGGTAGTAGTGTTTGCTTGCCATGATCCAAGGCACATGCTCATAAGGTCACACACATAAACACATGTGGAGCTTTTACACATGCATACCTCCAGACACACACCTCCAATCACACAAGGACACGCATAACGGTTTCTCACTGTATTGAGTTGCATGATCCAGACACTGTGTGTGTATGTGTTAAAGCACCATGATTTTATTGCTGTTGAGAGACGAGAGCTTTACTACTGTGAATGATGCCTTCTTGTTTTAAGTCACCAAGATGAAACTGAAACAAAGACGAGCTAGGAGCATCCTAAGGTGCAGTTTGCTGCCAGACGTATGAAAGCAGTCGTGCCTACGAGAGTTGTGTTTGACGGGGAGGAGCATGTTTGACAAGATATAAAGATCAGAGAGAGACGCTGAGCTCCGGTGTATTTATAACTTTGCTCTCTAACATCTCCTCCCCTCCTTCTCTGTCCCTCCCTCCTTGTATCACTCCCTCTACTCCCTGACTCTCCGTCCCTTCTCACAGGTGACCTTTCAGAGTCCAGCGGAGGTGGAATCCCAGGGTTCATAGTGCTTTCAGACTGTCTGCTACCTTTGAGCGTCCGGGGAGTGCAGCCACACACACACACACACACACACACACAGACACACACACACACTCTCACATGATGCGCTCTGAGCCTCGAAAGGTACAAGGCTGATATACAAATGTACATAAAGTGCACATACACACACGCCAGAAGACAAAACACACACGGTTCACACGAGTCAGTAATCTTATCCATACGGCCTAGAGCTTGGTTCGACCATGGTCTACGTGTTGCCAACAGGGTGTTTAGTTCAGTTAAGACAACTCAGACCGAGCATGTATGGAAGGTACTGATGAAAAATGCTGATATATCACTTAAATAGACTTTAACGTGTCTATACCATGTCTATTTCATGACAAATATAGAGGGGCCGATGTTTCATAATAAAAAAAGGCGAGAAAATACAAAAAAGACAACTAAATAAGTAGGTTAGAGAGACTTTGGAGAAAATCCTAATGACCTGTAAATAATTTAGTTTACAAAGAGCAGCATTTAAAAAAACAAGAAAAAATGCAAAAAGAATACTACTTTAGATAAACACCTGAACAGGACACAGCAACATTATTATTATTATCATTATTATTATTATTTATTATTATTATTACCACTAGTAACATCATGATCCTCATAAAGGGATATTACATTCCAAATTGTAAAATGGGAAATCACTAACCTATTTTAAATTTCTACTTAGATTTTAGGTGAAACTCGGGGAGGGGGGGATTGCACTTTTATTCGGGAGGTTTTAATATTTGAGCTATTTTTTATTTATTTACTAATTTATCAATTATTTTGTTTATCGGGAGAAGGGGTTTGAGTGGGTTGCAATATTTTGATTTTAGAATTTTCTAGAGAAAAACCTTTTGAGAGCCTGTTTCTGTCAGACTCTTGCAATCGAGTAATTAAAATGTATGTATTAATTATTACAGCAATTATATTTATTTCTAATTTATTGAATCCTGTTTTTGATCCACTCTCTTTTTAAGTTAAAATAAAAAGTATCATACTAAATGTCCTAATGTGATTTATTAAGTGTGTGTTTCTTTGTATGTGTGTGTGTGTGTGTGTGTGTGTGTGTGTGAGTGTGTTTGTGAAAGATGGGGCTTCAACTAATGACTGTTTTACATTACTGAATTATCTGCCAATTATTTTCATGATTAATTGATAAATTGTAAGTCTATAAAATGTTTTTAAAAAATGCTCATTACAATTTCCCCGGTCCAAAAATGACATTTTCAAATAGTATCTTTGACTGAAACGAATAATTAATAAACGAACGATTGTTTAATTAATTAGCAACTAACTTCTGTTTCTGGACTAATCGATTAATCAACTAATAGTTGCAGCTCCAGGGAAAGGAAGGAAAGATTAGGTCCTACGCTACACAACGTTGTCGAAGTTAGGACGATTCTAAGAGCCAGTGACTGACAGGGGTCCTTAAAAATGACAATTTTTTAATAGACAATTATTAGCTATCATACTGAAAGAAAATTTTAGTCTACATTTGTTAACTAACACTAACCGTTCTCTTACTTTTCTTGTTTGTGACAAAAAAAATGTAAACATCAAGACCAGCCTCTGTATTCCCCCTCCACCCTGTGTTTTCATAAAATGGTTCGGTCCTGCACAAACACCTGGCGCAAAGGCGGAATCGATTATTAGCTTTGGTACTTGCTAGCAGGATCGACTAAGGGGCGTCGTTAAAGTTGTGTTAATGTATCAGCTCCCACAGCAAATTCTGGCTACCCAAAACGACAAAAAACGGGCGACACAAAGGAAACGGTGTCAATATGTCACCCAATTTCTTCACAAAGAAAGGTGGGTTACCGGGAGTGTTGGAAATCAACCTGTTTAATCCACACGTTTAGCCTTCTCTCCCAACATTTGTTAATATAACAGGAAATTCTGAGTGTTTACATTTTGCTGCCGTTTTAGCCGTCACTTAATCAATACACGCTAACTTTCAAGCTGCTCACACTAAATCAGTTGTCTCTGTCCCTGCCTGGTATCAGGCCAAAGTACAGACGCAGCCCTGTCTCCCAAAAACACCCTCCAGCAGTGAACCAGCAGCTCCCCCACCTGCAGGAGGTGAGAGCAGCACTCTGTCCTGTAATGGAGTATATTTCAACTTTTACTTAAGTGAAGTGAGTATTTCTTCCACCATTGCTAGTAACATCATAAACAGAATTTGAGTTATTATCAGCTGACATGTGATGTGACAAAGTTCTGGATTCAAAATGTTACTTCAATAAAAGTTCTAAGTATAATCAGCAAAATGGACATTAAGTACCATAAGATAAAATTACTTATTCTAAGTTGCTCTTCTCAAAGTATCTTTACCGTAGAAATATTTCTATGATCATAACGAGCTCCTTTGGTTATCATAGAATACTATATGAATCTGTCTACATGTAAGAGTATATCAGTGCTGTAATTTGTCAAATTATATATACTTTTTATATTACTATTATATATTTTTTTTAAATATTAAAGAAAGGTAGCTTTATTTGCTGTTTCATACAACAGCAATTTGCTTTACAGGGCAATACAGTACAGTAAAGGAGAGACATTTACAATAAAAGCAAAGAGAAAAGATGTAAAAAGTACGGTTGGTTATTAAATGGTTTACAATTTTTAAAAATCAGCATTAAAAATAGCAAAAGTGCAGAGAAGAGGTGTAAGGATAAGAAGATTATTCAAAATGATTTAGTCAAGTTTGAAAATGAATTTGCTGCCATTACAGGTGGTGTAAAATAGGAACGTTTTTAGCTTTGACTAAAAAAAATGGTGATGTTGTCTAACATAATCTGGGAGGTTTTTCCAGGTTTGTGCTGCATGATAACAAAATGCTGCTTCATCATGCTTTGGTCAGATGTCCTGAGGGTCTTTACGTACAGGGTCAGATAATTGCAGTGGAGTAAAAAGCACAATGTTGTAAAGGTAGTTATTCAAAGCTTTGAGTGGGTCGATTGGATTCTGGTTACAGTTACAGTATTTGAGCAGGATTCGAGTGGCTTGTGGTGGTGGGGTCCAATGTAATATTGCGTGTTTAATATGTTATATTACACCTCTGATTTTTTTGCAAAAAAATAAAAAAAAATCTTGATTTGAATGATCCAACAAAAAATGCCACAGAAAGGAGACCGCACATCCATCTTGTGACCAGAAGAGGGTGTAAGTTGAGAGCATTTCACCAGAGAAAGAGAAGGCGTTTTTCGCCCTCAATAAGCTGATGTGCCAGGCTTGTTATCGCCTCTATTCGTTTATGGGAGTTGTCTCTATTTATCAGTAGAATTAAATGCTGTATTTTGTTTTATCTCTGTGAGCGTGGTTTCGGTTAACTCTCCTCCCTCCTCTCTGGGAAGAGGATTTTATGAGGTTTTTTTTCCCTTGATGAGCTGATCTCAGTTCAATTAGAAGAGAAAGGCGTATTATGAATAGCGCTAATAATATTACCACTGAGCTTGGTGCCCACATAACACAGTATTTCAACCCAGTGGTTTACAGACTTTTTGAGATGCTCTGCTTTAAGAAAATGAAAGAATTAAAACATAAAAATTGAAAGAGATCACAAGTTGCTCTTAGACTATATAGACATAGAGAAATTATGAGAAAATAGAGAAAGAATAAGAAATCTAAAAAAAAGAGATGTGTATCGAAATATGTATAAATATGTGCAACATATGCTACACGTGTGCGATATATGAATGTTAGAGTTGAATGAGTAAGAATTACATATTAACCCTGAAGCATGGATCGACATCAGTTTTGGATTTTTTTGCAGTCTTCAGACATCTTTCACAAGCATTTAAACTTAGAAGCCTGAGGAATTTTGTTTGATTTATTTCCAAAACATGGGGGGAAAAAGACAATGAGTATTAGTATAGTAAAATGAGCATTAATGATGATCTGGGGAAAAAAATAAATAAATAAAATCACAAAGAAATTGGAAAATTGTAACGAGAACTACACATTTATTTATTTGAATTTTATATTTAAATTTATGTTAAGACAATATATTTATATATTGATTTAGCATGTTTTTTTCTGGTCATTTTACGTCTTTGTTTTTGTTTTTTGCTAATTTTCATTAAATTTTCTTGTAACTTTTACTATTTTTCTGTAATCTTTTGGGGTCATTTCTAGTGTAATTGCTCATTTCCTTCTTATGTTCTTGAAAGAAATTGGCCAGTTTCAAAGGATTAAATAAGAGTAGTGTACAGTTTAAATGTTGCACAAAATATACAGGACCTCAAGTCAGTATTGCATATTGTACAGTTTTGCAGCTGAAACAGCAGAGTATTGCATGGTTAAAAAACTTAAGAATAAATAAATGAGGGGTTATAGTTGCTGATAATGGGTAAAGTAAGTCAAGGGCCTGAGTCTATTGACTTGCTCATGTTCAGATGTAATTGTATTGTCAAAAACAAGTACATACACACATTTAAATAGGACACGTCAATTGGAGCTATAGAAGACTATTTAATAGGGTAAGCAACAGACTGGGGCTTTGGCGATTAGACTCTATCAAAGGATCTTAACTCATTTTTGTTAACTTCATAAAGATGTTTTCTAAGGCAGTTATACGTGGCTGTATGGAACCTACTTTAATAACAAATGATTTATAAATAACAAAAATGGCTTTTATTTTTTTCTACTCTTGACCCATTAAAAATCGTCCGTGCCCCACTGGTAAGTTGCAACTTAAAATCTATCATATAGTCTCTATAAATCACAAAATGTTCCTCTCAGATTCATCTACCCAGCAGTGTGGCCTCACTAACCTCCATGTGATCACGCCACACATGAGCGAACTATCACTGTCTGACGTCAGCTCTTTTACAGGCTCGAGGTTAGTGAGACCTGAAGTCACTCTGTTTTACATGTCACTCTGTAAATCCTCACGTTTTTTTATATAGTTCATGGGTCACGGGGATGGTGAGATAATTTCCCTCTACCCCCTTTGAAAACCCGCTGTGTGTGAGAAAAGGGCAACTGCAATGCAAACAGAGCAAAAACTACATTGCCCTGCAAAGGCAAACATTCGGAGTAGCTTTTGTTTGTTTGTGTAAAAAGGTCAAAGGTCGCGTGTTTTTAAAGATTTACTAACAAGTATATTTGTACATGACACACAACGATTACCTATTTATTTATGCACTCACTAAAACTTCAGGCAGAAAGATAATTTGAGATATTTAATGTCAGTGTTTCACAGAGGTGGGACCAAATCAATGTTTTGTACGTCACAACACAACTCAGGTCTCATTCATCTCCAAGTCATGTGAACTGAGTCCACATCTGTGATGTTTCATCACAATCGTAGGCATTGGCTGGTGGAGTGGTAATTGAAGAGAAAGGTTGACAAACAGCCTCTGTAGAAATAGTAATAGTTGTAATAATTGGAGACTGCACTTCATTTATCATAGTAAGGGTTGGCTTGGGTGTGACTTCAGGGCTTTTTTTATTTTATGACCCTCCCCAGAGCTACAGATATTTTTCATTTAGCCTCTCCGAGTGATTAATGAGAAATGCATGGCCCTCCCTCCCACCTTAAATAAACATATTGCAGAGTTTCTGGCTATGATAAATGGTGTGATTTTGGAGATTTTCAAACAAGACATGCTTTTAAAACCCACTTGTGGTATTTGAGGTTCTGAGGGTGTTTAAAATAAATACAACATATAGTGCCCCAGGGATGATGTTTTTCTGTAAATTGACACTGAAGTTAGTGTCGACCCGGTTCCCTCAACAAAGAGCCTACGGGATATTTCCAGTGGATTTTGGCATAAATTATGCTCAGCAAGATAATCTTCATAAATAATCACCACTTTTAGGATTTTTGAAAAGTAAAATCGATTGCAAAGAGTAAAAAGCTAACGTTAGGTTCTAAATGAACTTCACCACGGTCATACGATTTAATGTCACCATCACAACAGGGCTTTAAAGTCGTGTTTGGCATGATGACGTTCTGTAGTGTCATTTAGCCACTTGTTAGCAACCATCTTTTTTAAGACATAAAAGCTTCAAAATTCACGGATTTTATGTCAGAACAAAACTGGAAAGTCTCTTCAGCTTCTGTTAACCACAGAGTTTATTTCAGGCATCTAATAAAAACACATTCAAAAAAACCCACTGACTTGAGACAAGGCAGCCAGAGGTTCTGCAATGCCAACAGATTTCTAGGCTTAAGCACTCATTCTTCGGGTTCTCTGTTAGGGTTGACAGATTATCGACCTGGCCTATTTATTGGGGCCGATATTTGGCATTTTGCCGATTATCTGTATCAGCGATTTATTTGAATGATCTCTAATAAAATAAATGTGTCAGCATGGGAGGAACTTTTACTTTGTAAAACCTCAGGGAGCTATTTTAATGTATTTATTTTTATTTCAATTTTCACTAGACTTATTTTTTTTTTTAAATCTGGGAACTTTCTGGATATGTTTTGATTAAATATTTGCTAGGAGCATATAAACAAAGTTTGGTGTTGGAGTTTGTTATATTCCAAATTCTAAATATTGACAGAAATATTTTTATTTTTTTTGTAAATACATATCGGTTCCTAATATCAGTTATCAGTCTCATTAACTACTAACAATTGTTATCGGCCCTGAAAAGCAATATCCGTCTACTCTTGTTCTCTGTAGGACCATAAATACCATACCATAAATAACGAACAGTCCCTTATATCATTCAATAAAATGCATTTTACACTGAGCTGCAGATTCACAATAAATAACTGTAAATAATGCTACTTTTGCAAAAAAAAACAAGGAGGGTCAAAGGTCAGCTGAGGCAAAAGTTGTAACCCGAGAAAAAAAAACTTTAATCATCCAATAAAATATTAAATGACAAAAAATGAAGGGCAGAGAGCACACTGCACGGTTCTGCCACCCCTTAACTCGGTTATCATTTAGACGGAAAAGGGGGTTTAAAGTTTTCTCCGAGCGGAAACAAAAAGCGGATGTGTGTGTGTCAGCCAAATGCGCTCATGTGCTTGGACGTCACCGCGCCCCTCCCTCTCCGTTATCCCCTCACTCCTCCCTCTGTCTGCTCCTCTCACTCCGCTCTCGTGCCGGCCCGTCCTCCTCCACTGCCCGGCCACACACCCAGACAAACCCCACCGACTCCCGGGGACACACACTGTTAGCTGGGACACGACGAGAGACGGAGGCAGAAAAAAAAAATAGGCTGTTGGGAGAAAAAAAAAATCGCATTGCAGCATCTCAAACACTCTTCCATCTTGTGGTCACTTTTTTGTTTTCACCTCCCATTTATGTTTTTCTGAAGAGGAGAAACAAACTTTGTCCGCCATGGAGAGATGTAAAAATCAGTCCGGATACTAAACTTGGACTGCGCCCTTCTGAGCTCCAACAGCGGACTGGACACACTCAACAGGACCGTTAGGTTGTTTTTTTTTTTTTTAGCTAGCTAGCTAGGTGGGATCCGGACGACTTTGTGGAAAAATACAAAAAAATATTTTTTCCTTAAACTGCAAGCCGCTTTTCGGTCTTCACTACGGGGGAAAACACCAAAGTAAGTACCGTTTGTTTCACTTTCATCCCGGAGAGCAGACGTTAATCGTTTGTGTGTGCGCGTGAGTGGGTTAACGGCAGGCGCACGCTCCGCATCCTCACTTCGGCTCAGACGTCATTACGCATTCAAGGACTCTGTTAATTAAATATAACGCAGAGGCCCAAATTTTGAGGCTTCAGTCGGGAAAAAATGTCAGTGCGTTGCTGTAACTACGGGAAAGTACTGTAGTCACCGTTAATCCTGGTTGTGTAATATGAAGACACGGGGGCAGCCTGGCGCGTGGCCCAGTGTTGGGTCGGTTTGTAAAGTTTGCTAACTAGCAGCAGATTATGTCACATTATCAGTGTAAGCACACAAATACAACACCGTGGTTTACAGGCAGACATGCAGTGATAGCACGTATAGACCTTTTTTATAAATAACGTGTTTAATTACAGTGATTTGTTTCAGTTTAGGACCCTTCCTGCTGCCACCATTGTGGTCTTCACTTAGCTTTTCCACTATTTCCCAGATGCATGAACACCACAGTGAAATGCAAGATTTAGGGACTGTTCGTTAATTATGAGATGGAGTAGTGCAAAGTGGGGGAGGCACTTCAGATATTCCTTTGAAACACTGGCTGTATTTTGTATATATTTTAATGCTGATTTTTAAAGAAATCACATTATGTGGAACGATCAGAAAAACACAACCAAATCTGAGGTTAAAATAATATTTCGTCAAAATCAGTTCATACACGTCATCTTGGAGAGTAGACTTTTTTGTTTCAATTTGTGTGTTTGCTTATATTTTACTACTGATATTTTTTTAATGAAAAAGTGAGTTTGCAAGGCATGTTTCTTTTTTATTGCCAAAATTACACCATTTATCATAGCCAGAAACTGTAAAAACACACATTAAAACTTGATTTTCAAATTCCTGCCAGGCCTTGAAAACATTATGTAAAACAAACGCTTCCATCAGAAAAACATCAAAACACCAATCTGAACCTAAAATTGTGTTATTTAATCTAAACCTGTTCATACACTGTCATCTTGGAAAGGAGACATTGTTGTTCTTTGTGTTTCAGTATGTTTGTTTCTTTCAGTCTCGGACCCTTCCTGCTGCCACCATGGTGATCTTTACTTAGATTTTTTACTATTTCATTGCTGCTTGAACATCAAAGTGAAATGCAAGATTTAGGGACTGTTTGTTATTTCTGAGAGGGTGCAAAATGGAGGAGGCACTTCTATTATATATATTATTTTTAAGCAGTAGCTATATTTTATATATATTTTACTATGGCTTTCTAAAGAAAACGTGAGTCTGCAAGGCATTTTTGTTTGTTTTTGTTTCACAGTTAAATACAAAAGATTTAGGGACTGTTCATTATTTGTTAGAGAGAGGTGGTGCAAAAAGGGGGAAGCATGTCAAAAGAAAAATTTTAAGAACTGGGGAGGGAATTGTTGTTTTTATTTTTGTTTAGGAGAGGGCATGCAACTTTAAGTTGTTGTATTTTGTATTTAACATGCCTTACAAACCCAAGATGTTTCCTTAAAACAAACACCAAAATTAAATAATTGATCCAACCCAGAAACTGCAAAAACAGAAATTATCCTTGGATTTTCACATTGCCAACGGTCCTTGAGCACATTTTGTGGATTGAACACTTCCGTCAGAAGAGAGAGATTTTTCAACTCCAGGATTTCCTCCTCAAATTTTCACTTTCAAACATTAAAGAGTCCTTTTTTAAAAGTCTACCAACTAATTTGTGGTGGAGGGAGGGTATGAATTTTCTCTAAGTCAATCAGGGAGGCTCAAGGAAAATTATTTTTTGCTTCATGGAGGATAATTAAAGTCACACACCAGCTGCTCCCCTCCTGATAAATAAAGAACATTCCCTTAGCTCTTCCATCATCATTTCAATCTCTAAATTGAGATAGGGTGGCGACTCTAGCCACCTGTGCTTTTAAATATGATCTGAAGTTGTTTTGTTTGTAACCTCATGAGATTTGTTTATACCAACCATGAGCACTCATTCATGCTCTAAAACATGCAAATCAGTGAGATGATAAAAGGCAAATACTTGTGCATGTGTTGCTTAGCTTTGCATTCACGCCAAACATCACATTAACCACTGGATAAAGTTTTAGCCAGATAGTTGCACTGAAACAATGAGTCAGTCACTCAAAAGTGGATTAAGAGAAAATTAAGCACCAATACCTTTTGATAAGTGATTAATCGTTTAAGAATTGTATTGTTCCATTGTTTTAAATGTGAGATTTGCTGCTTGTCTGTTAATTTCGTAACGCTGATTTAGTGTTACAGTCAATTTCAACGGATAATCGTTACATTAATAAATGATGAAAGCGATTGTTCCTTCCCCAGAGTACAATATACTTACTTACAATCTGTGATTGCCAATTTAAAACTCTGAATAAATAATTAATCAGGAGGGAAATCCTCCCATTGGTAAAACAGTGCATCCAGGTCAAACATCATGTTAATCTCACAAAACCTTGACAGTCTAGCAGATCCTTAAAAAGTCTTAAAAGGCTGATTTTATTGATCTAAAAATAAGGATTTTATTTGTGTTAATATGCTGTAAAAACATTATAATGTCTTAAAAATGCTAAAAACTGTGGATTTTATGATTTGTTTTTTTTCTGATGTTGCATTGTAAAATCTAGGGGTGATAATCACCAGAGGCCCACAAGAGATTATTATCACAATATTTAAGTCACGACACAATATTATTGTGAATTTAAATGTTTGTGATGCTGAGTATTGTGTATATAACATATAGTGCGATTTATTTCCTTTTTTTCAACTGCAAAAAAATGTCCCCTTAAGGAAACTGTGTTTTAACTCTGTTTTATCTAACAAGATATATTTTTTAGTCCATTCATCTCAATCATCTTTATTGCAGCAAAATGCATATATATGTGTGATCTTGTTGTTCTTGTAGGCTATCTATATTGGCAATATTAATAATTTATATATATTTCAATGAATTGATTCTTGGAACTTCTTGGCATTCCTGACTTTACTAAAATAATTTAGCGAACGCCCTCTTGCATTAACGTCACAGAGATCAGGATACTGGAACTAACAAGACTGTTATTTTATTTACAGCATGGATGCTCTGAGCAGAGGATTCACTGACTATGAGCTAGCTGCTGAGCACTGTATGCTGGGCGTCACGTGGAGGTGCAAATTCATAAAAACTCTGGCTGTTTAACCAAGATTTTGTGGCATAGCTGAAACACCAAGTAATTGATATTGGTTCTTTTTTATTTGTTAAGTTCTGGTTATTGTAAATAGCCTTACATTTTTAGTGTATGTGGCATTACTTTTTATGACCTATATAGAAACACACACGCATATATATATATATATATATCAGTTTTGGTTTATCTCTCTCTAACCTGGACAGAAGATAACATCTGTCAATGATTATAACTCCTGCTTCTTCAGCTCTGTTTGCTGACTAATAAGTAATTCAACTGAAGACAGGAATCATTACCATTTAGAGCTCAACAAAAAGAACAGCCTCATGTATACTCACGGGCCATCTAATTGCTCCGGGGAAGGTACCTGTAGTTACTCAAAGAGCACAATTGGCCTGAATCCAGTCAGATCAACATGACAATATTACCCTCACACGGCTCCTGCCAGGCCTTTTCAAATCACTCTGCTGACTGATTGAATCCCGGCATTAATAATTCATGAGGGTCGCAGATCAGTGTCAAAGGTACTGAAGTTGACTTTGTTGTGATCTTTATCTCACAGAAGATGGGATAACTGTGATGAAACAGATCACTGCAGACAGGCTGTCTGCCCTTGGGATGATTTTACATTTTCTCCTCCTTGCAGTGTATCATTTACTACAGTCACCATGATGGCCTAACCAGTGTCTTGTACTTTAACACAAGTTACAAACTGGATTGTTTTCAGTCAAACTGGGATCCAGAGGAATGTTGAAAATGTGGGGGATGTTTCTGACTCACCCTCAGATGAATCCCCTCAAAATGTCCAAGGCATGACCTGAGTTACAGCTGACGAACCATTTACAGAGAGCATGCCTGACTCCTGAACTGACACAATATGTGCATTCAAGATTTCATAGTTTTTACGGTGATCTGCAAAGTGCATGTTGAACCACTTGAAAATAAGATGTCAGAACAGTAAAGAGGGCTGACCTAAGGCAGGTTAACATTTACACTCAAATTGTGCTGGTTGAAATTAATAATATAATATACACCTAATGGAAACACGTCAGTCATGAGGTGGCATTTCAGGCGATTCGAAAAAGCCATATTTCGCAAAACTGCAATGGAAACACATATTTTTCACTTTTATAGGTCACATGATGCTGTGGCTTTGTGCTTGTTGGTAGAAAGTGGCTCCCTCCCAATCATCATCCTGAAGTTTTGATTCAATGATTCCTCTGTGAAATCTTAGACAATCACCTCCCAGAAATCCCTCAAACGTGGCTGCTCCCATGTATAAGGGGCTTGCCTTTTCATTATCACAACACGCCGATGCTGCCTTCGATTGAAAATAATGATGGCTAGCGCGTTGGCTGCAATAGAAGTAAACAGTTGAATTCTAATATGTTATTTACATGGCCTAGGAAAGTTCAATCAGTATTTGAGGACTTGAGCTACTCTCTCAAAGTCAAAAACCAGAGAAATGACGGTCGGGCACTTGCTGCCTACTTTGTTCCAATATTCAAAGGAGCGGAGTTAGGTCCTGGCATTGCTAAGTGACCATCAGCAGCACCGCACCATTATAACATCCATTTAAAAAAAACAACAAAACAATTTAACAAAATACTTATCCTTAACCCTTCATACAAGTGGTAGAATCTGACATACAGATTGAAAAACACAAAATCAGCCAGAAAACTGGCCAGAAATGCCAGATATTTCCCACGTCTGTTGGTGAACCAAATAGATGCCTTTATGATGATATAATATGTTCATTGTCTTCCATGTGCTCCACTCTTAAAAGGGTTGTTGATGTAGATAATCTAACTTTTTCACTGGACAAAAAAGTCATGTTTTATGTTGCAATAAACATTCGGGCAAAATAAAATTTTCCTTGTTTTTGGTATTTTTGGTTATTAGAAAATTTGTCTCAAGCGTGATTCTGAGTGTCGTGAAAAAAGTCTTAAAAAATCTTAAATCTACCTCGCTTTAAGATGTAGGAACCATGTTTTACACAGACCTCGATTCGGTGCTGTAACGTCCTCTGTTGATGGCTGAAAGGCAAAATAACTGTCTCCCCACCCCACGATCATACCTTTTATACAAAACTTGGAGGCGGCAATTCGGAGTGATATTCCCGACCTGAACAGGCAGTGTAAAAGGAGCTAGAAACGGACAGATCTTTACTTTGGGCTAGAGTATACAAAAAGTAGGTACCTTATCCATACAATACTGTACTTTATTTGAACCTGGATATGAGCTTCAGTAATGTTCAAGGCCATGAAATAATTCAGCACTTATCTGACTGACTCAGCCTCATTTCACCTCTCTTGTCTTGTGACCGTTTGTGATATCAGCATGTCGTCGATGTGCCACTCTGTCTCTGACTTATCAGACCTTCAAACTTGAGGTACTGAAGACTCTGCTTTGACCTCTCCCATGTGCTCTGTCCAAACTGTCTGTGTGAATATTTTTTCAAAGCTGCGCTGTGGTTCGAATGAGTCAGCCGTCAGCGAACAACTTAAGTAAGAATGGATATGAGTAAATGGGTATTTATGCTCACATAGATGGCACGTTATGAGTGACTCACTGCTACTGTCTCGTGACTGATGCTCCTCTTGTCCACTCAGTCTTCTGTCATTCAGATAAATTAAGTATTGGGTGACTCTAAAACCCCATAACATGCTTTTCATTCATGCTGAGTGAATGAGAAAGACCCTTTGCTATGGTGGCAGTATGTTTACATTCTTTACATATTCCTGGACTCTGTACCAGGTGCCAGTCAGGTCTGTTTAGGTTATCCTCTAAAGGCTTTTTCCTTTTATTTATTTTATTTTTTGTTTTGAGAAACTGCATTATGAGTTTGTAAACTGAGGTAGAGCTGAGAAGATATCAGTAACATCTGGAGCTGTAATCTGCCAGCCTGAAGTTGGATCTGTGTTTACAATCACCACATCCTTGTAATGTATATTCATAGTGGGGACGAGAGAGGAGACAGTGAGAGAACTTCCTTTCTCCCTCCCCTGCCAGAGGCATCCTTTATTTTTATTGGACCTTTGAAATGGTCAGAGTCTGGTCATATGATCCTGTGGGCCAATGGCATGTGCTGTTAGGAAAGCTGTGTGGGGAAAAGAGCTTTAACACGCTGAATTCACTGGATGATCTCAACTAGAAACCCTAAAAATATCCTCTTGAATCCTAAATCGCCTCCACACAGCAGAATTTAAAGAATTTGTTTTTGTTTAGTTGCAAGTATTTCCTCCTTGATTGTTTGTTTTTTGGGTGTCTGTGCACGTGTGTATGTAAAGCCTGTTTGTACTTAGTTACAGTTTATAGTCAGTTGTTATTAATGGAAATCATTTATTACTTAGAGAAGTCAGCGCAGTCTACCTGTCTGCCTGTTCAGAAGTACGTTAAGTTATCTGTTTTTGGCTAGATAACACTGCTTCTGACTGACCCAGACATGCAAACAAACAAGCTGTTCAGCAGAGCTCACAAGATCTGGCAGGACACTCCAGGAGAAGTGAGATGTAGTGCTACTGAAGTGGAAGAGTTGGCAAAATAACTGGGAAAAATATGTCACCCTTCCCATCCACCACCACCTGAGAGAGAAAGAGAGAGACAGAGAGAGAGGAAAGCCCAGTGCTCGGCCAGCCGTGCTGTTGCAACAGGAAACGGGGGCCTTGACTAACATGACATGATGTGGAAAATAACCAACACACTCAGGCATGACACTGTCTCATGGACAGTGTCAGAGGCTACAAGCAGCAGCAATATGTTTGGTCTTTAAGGCTGACTTAATGAAAAGCGTCCGATCAGTGTGAAACTCCAGGAGCTAATCTATATATGTTGTTTTGAAAGAATTAATTGTCGACTAAGACAAAGATAAGGAAACTGACAAAAAGGGCTGAGTATCAAACTCCAGTTGTTCCTTTTTTTGCGACCGACCTAAATGTGTGCATAAAACCACTGGCGTGAAATATATGACTTATTCTTTGATCAGATTGTTCGGGATGTTAATCCAATATTCCTGTGCCTTTGCTGGTGTTCATTTATCTTTTTTTTAAAAGGGAAAATGTGCATTAATCAACATTCAAACAAATGTAAATGCACCCAAGTTAGCTAAAAGGCTGGTTTTCATTGGCAGCCCTGATGAAAATTAAGTGTTAAGATAGTATTTAACATTTTACAACTTTTGTAAATCTGAATTTTGCAAATACCCTTTTTTAGAATCTTGTGTGCGTGTCCCTCTTTAATAGTTTGTTTAATGTATGTCCTCTCTCTAAATTCAGAGGTTTTCCCAGGTCTGTTAATACAGGGCAGGTGGAGCTCTTCATGAGTATTTGTTTTTTCCTCAGCCGCAGTTTTTTCTTGATTTGTCGATCCAGTCAGAGCTGAGAGGAGCAGCTGCTACAGACTTTGAGACCAACTATAATGAACGTTAGTTTCACTTTTCACTGCGCCTGATATTTTACTGCTCCGTCTGTGCCCAGAGTGGGCTCCATGCTCTGAGTGTTGTACAATCAGTAACGAAGGTAAATATATTCCAGTAGTGCTCCTAGTGCTCAATTTGTGGCAGCAGATGTTTTCATCGTGGTGGGTCGCCACAAATAAACAAATGTGTGGAAAACCCTGCTTAGAATGAGCCATTTATATCTACATAAGGAGCAACCAAACACTTACTCTAGATAGTCCCATTCATGTAAAGGTCTACATAGCAGACCTTTAAGTCACATTTTAAGCAAAAACGATACTCTGTATTAGTGTTATATGTGAGCTGACTTCTTCTAGTTCTTTGTCTTCTATGATAGTAAACTGAATACTTTGAGTTTTAGACTGTTGATCTGAAGAAACGACCTATGTCAGGAAATCACCTTTGGGTACAGGAAATGTTATAGCCTTTTTTTTTGGTATGGAGATTATTAATTACTCAAAGTAAAGTTTAACATTTTTGTGATTTTTTAACATTGTTACTTTGTTTAGAAGTCCTTGTCAAAACGGTGTTACCATACCGCTTCTCCTTAGGCGAACCTATATTAGTTCTTTGCATCCAAGTCTAATTTCAGCTGCATATTTTAAAGATAGCCAAGGGTGGGACAGCATTACACATGGCTTTGGCTCTGCGGGCCAGAGAGGGAATCCTTCTTGATTACTGGCAGGGAGCAGCAGGGCGGGGACGGGATTGGAAGTGAAGCGGTTACAGGGCTTTGGCATTTACATCTGCAGTGGGTGGGTGGGGGGAGTCACTGTAGAATCTGCAAGAGGACTCCAGAGATGGAGAGTGTGGGGGCGCCCCCACTGCTCTGCACATATGGATGAATCATGACTCACATCCCTCAGACTCGACTTTCTCCCTCGCCGCCACCCCGTTTACTCCCTTTCTCTGCCACTCCCTGAACTTCGCAGCAGAAATCTCTGTACTCTCTGAATGAAAAAAAGACTTCTGTTGCAGCTGCTCTCATCTGTTTAGGAAAGTGCTGGTGTTGAAAGCACGAAGCTCAGTTGTTGGTCTGATTTCTCTTCCCTCACGTGGGCCTCATAAGCCCAGCTCTCCGCATGCTGCCTGTGCTCTGTTATATGCATTAGGAAAAACCTACAGGAAGGCCTCCAATGAGAGGGGAGCGCTGGTGCCATCATCTAATTCTTTTAATTACATGGTAGCAAACATTCCCAATCACAGATGTCTTTCCCCTATACACAGACAGGCCTGTATGGCTGCTGCCTTTAAAGCAAGCCCCTATAGCAGGAATACTCAACTGACTTTGCTCTGGGGCCATACATTGCAGATTTTAGGGTGTTTCTAGGATTTTAGCACATTTTTAGGATTTTAGGGTATTTCTCAGATTTTCTGATGTTTCTCGGATGGTAGAAAGTTTCTTGGATTTAGGGAAGTTTTTTCGGATTTTAGGACATTTCTTAGATTTAAGGATGTTTCTTGTATTTTAGAACATTTTTCAGATTTAAGGGTGATTGTAGATTTTAGGGAATTTCTTGGATTTTAAGGACATTTTTAGGATATTTCTGGGATTTTAGGACGTTACTCAGATTGTAGGATTTTTTCAGGCATTTCCTGGACTTCTGGGATTTTAGGATGTTTCTAGGATTTTGGGACATTTGGGGTTTACCTAGGACCACTGTGTCAGGGGTGCAGGGAAACATCTGCTGGCAATTGTTTTGACAAACAAGCTCTATTTTGGTACTGTATTATGGCACCTTATGTATACTGAAAGTGCAAAAAACAATTCCCAGTATTAATCACTTTATTTTTATTGTGAATAAGAAAATGGCTGGGGGGCCACCTGGCATCAGGGGCTAGATTTGGGGAACTGACGTCAATTCCCTATAGACTGCTTGTGCATTCAGATTAGTGTCACTATACGTAACCACGTCACATTTTTTTGTGGTGTATATTCTGCCTCTAGAACACATGTAGGTCTTGAGACTTTAATTTCGCAATCTAATAAACTCATGAAGGTGGTCCTGACAGCTTGTGTGTCCTGTGTTGCAGGATGCTGTCGGAGCTGAGCGAGTGGTTCTGGCAGGAGCGGCTGTGGTTTCCAGAGGGCCTGGGCTGGGCTGACCTGGAGGACCGGGATGGACGAGTATACGCTAAAGCCCGTGACTTGTGGGTGGCGCTGCCCATCGCCCTCGTATTCCTCATTATTCGCCAAATCTTTGAAAGGTCAGTGCATTTTTCACGCTGTCTTACTCAATATATGTGTCCCTCATTCTAAGTCTTAAGTTATTAATTCTAACATTTTTCTCTCTTTCTGTCCAGTCTAACTCTGATATTTTTCCCTTGACTGACTCTCCTTTAGCCTGCCCATCAATTATCTCATCCTCTGGCCTTCAATTATATTATTTCACTCCAGAGTGCAGTTCATATCCCCTGATTTCTGTCTCAGCAGTTATTTATTATTCCCAATGCTGTTCCCTACTATATAAAGGGTTTCTATGGTCATGAAATTCCAGACAAACTCATTAAATCAGAAAATCTCTTTTCCAGGCCTGGAAATGGTTTGGAATTTAGAGAATGTGTTGGAAAAGTTTGGAAAATACACCAAAATGTTTTGATTATTGTTACACCCAAAAACACGTCTAGTGAAACTTCTTCCTTGTATTACTAATTTAAAATCAAGTGCTGAGCTGCATGTCTGTTAAAGCGTCAATAGCTTCACGTTTTGGCGGTGGGAATGTCTAACGAATGAGTAAAGTTAGAGAGCACTAGCAGTTTGCTTATTTGCAAATGACTGAGAAGTGCGTGTTTGATGATGTAGGGCTGTATCGCTATATACATTGAATAAAGTCATGGAAACGGGGTAAAAAATGCTATGGAAAAGTTGGTTGTAAATGTGTGGAAATGCTGTATATGATAAGAAAAACTCCAGGTGAGTCATTTTGTGTATCACACAAGTAAAGTGTTCTTGTTTCCAGTAGCTAATGTTTTGGATATCAGACACTGTTACATCGTTATAAAGTCCACCTGTGTTTTATTGCTAATGCTCTCTTCCTCATTATTGTTTGTTTGGTTTTTTTAAATTCCTAACTCCCTTCCAGTCATACAGTGATAAATTATAAAGTAGGCAAGCTGGAAATTTGACAAATATGACAGGACATACGAAAAAAAGCAAAAAAGAGTTTTATTCAATGTACATGCATAAGCATGATTGATACTTGTTGCTCTTTGGGTTTTCTTGCTAGAAATGGCAGTGAGATCTTCATTGGGAAAAGTAACTTTGGTATTAAACACTATTTTCTTGTCATCAAGACTTTCATCATCCTAGCCTCTAATGATTTAAATCTTTATGTCTGTTAGTTATTGGTTTCCTTTACTTTAAATTTAAGTCAGTCATTTCTCACAAATTGAGAGTTCCTATAGCCCCTTTTTGACTGCAATAATAGTACTTTCTTAAAGTACGCAAACTTTCAAGATGAAGTTTGCAGGGATGACCGTCACTGGTCAATCAAACACAACGCTGCTGCTTACACTTCTGTACCGCTTCACTCATAAAACAATGAAGTACCTTAGTATTTTGGTACATTTAGGACAATGGGAAAACTTTTCTCTTTGTCTGATACATTAGAAGTAAAGTTAGACTTTACTGTGGTTTTCGCGACTCATTTTTAAAATGACAGAGAGAAACAGAGTGCGAGATTGTGCCATCAGGCTGAGAGAGAAAAACGGCTGTGGTGCTGTGAAAAAGGTGTTGTTTTCTGATGTTCTAAAGCAAAAATAAATAATCATCAAACTCTCAAGAGATTTACTGTAGAGACAGACACTCTCTGTTTCATTTCTATCCTCTGCATCTCATTCATTACATCCAGCTTGCAGCAATATTCTGCAGCAGTGACACAAAACCTGAGGTGTGTTATTTAAATGAAACAGGCGGACGCACTGAATTGCTCACTGCAAAGTGTGTTCACCCACCAGCAGCCTTCGTCTCGTCATGTTGCTTTTTCATACGTCAGCGGACTAATTTGCCTAATCTTCACAGGTCTTTGGACTGCCGTGGAAATGCAGATAACAATGGGCTGAAGGAACCTTGGAGTTCCTGGGACTAAATGTCCCTGGGAACTTTTGGTGGAAACGCGGCTTATGATTGCACTCTGCATTGTCATTAACTTCTCTACATTTCATCTCCCTCTAATCTCCACAACCTTTCTGTGATTGCAGGACGGTGGCTACACCCTTGGCCTCTCTGCTTGGGGTGAAAGAGACGGTGCGGCTCAAAGTCCCTTACAACCTCACACTGGAGTCCTACTACTGTAAAATTACCAAAAACCCCACACAGGTACATATTTGCACAATACACTTCTAAAAAAAGACAGAGCAGCATGTTGTGTGTGTGTGTGTGTTTTCAGGAAATCAAAAACTTCAATTTGATCTCTTTGTGCTGTTCTCAGACTTCGATAGTGAGTCTTTGCAAGCAGACTGGCTATTCAGAAAGACAAGTGCAGCGATGGTTCAGGAGACGAAGGAACCAGGACAGACCGAGTTTGCTCAAAAAGTTTCGAGAGGCCAGGTAAACACACAAACACACACACACACACACACACACACACACACTCACACATTTAGACATATACTGTATGCACACATGTCTCTAGAGCTATGGAGCAGGTTGAAACAGCTGCCAATGCGTGCGTTCCTTCGGCTATATGAGCACATTTCTGAGGGCAAAGTAGCCCTCTATTTTTAACATGCACTCATTACAATGCCGCTCTGCTGCTACCATGCCTGTAGCCCCGACTCTTCTCACACTCAAATCCAACCATCCATACTCATTAGCACAGGACCAACAACAGAGCCTCTGTGGCCACTGTTGGTTATTTTTGTGTGAGAGCATTAACTGAGTTAAACAAACAGCATGATCACCTGATAATACGAGGCTACTGAAACTAGTGAGTGTCAGCTGGAAGGATTCACACACGTGGCAACAGATGACACCACAGATAACTCTATCTATAGTGCGCCATAAACAGCAGCAGATAGCATAATGCTGTTAGCGTCATTAAGTCTGAAACACAAATGTTCAGTGATATGCATGAGGACGTGTCTTTCATAGATGATCTGTTAATGCATTTTTTCACCTCATGTGTTGTCTTCAGTGTATAACTTCACTGTAGAGACTGTCGTTACCATAAGCTTCATTGTCATTGTCCATGTGTGTCGACAGAGGCGTGAAAGCTTTTTTACGTCACTTTAAGGGTCAGTTCACCCAAATTAAAAGAAAACATAGACCTAATTGTGAGCAGTTTTCACTGGAACTTAAGGAATAGTCTGTCCTGTTTTTTGGAAAAAGTAGTTCACAGAAGACAATCTCACCACGAGGTCCAGTCAGTAGCTGATCTAGAGCAAATATGATTCATTTGTGTGGAAATGTTTATGATAATAATAATAATATTAATAATAATAAAGTTTATTTATATAGTACTTGTCAAAACCAGAATTACAAAGTGTTTTCTTAGTGCTTAAACATTTAAAGGATAGATTCACATTGTGTCAGTCTGTCTTAAAACAGTAGTCAGGAACCCATAACTTTTACATTTTATAAAGTTTCTCTGTACACATTAAAAGCAAAGCACGACTTTAACTCGCAGACTCCCTGACGTTGTGCTAAGGTAGTTAAGTGCATAACCTACTTTTTCAAAATACCTACTGAACATCTCATCACTTTTGATTGCCCTTCGATATAAAGGACAAGTTTATAAGTCTTCCGTCCACACCGGGCCTGATCCAAAACTGTCGTTTCTGACATACTTTAAGCTGAAGACACTGAGGTGCAACATTGGGCACATCAGACAGGAGTTTTTAAAAATCTGCACCTTAGAAGACATTTTTAAAAAATCTTCATTCTAGTGACCTAAAAGTGTTTTTGTGTGAGGACAAGGTGTCACAACATACAAGAAAATATCCATTTTTAAAAACATCTGTATATGTATAATCAAGGCCATAGCTTCAGATGATTATCCGCGAATGAGCTGAGATTTTTTTGTTACCCTATAAAGAGTGTTGACACTGTGTTCTGTAGGGGTCAACCGATATTAGTTTTTCAGGGCTGATACTGGTTATTAGTAGTGAGAGTGGTAACCAATATTTGGAATCGATATTCATTTACAATAAAAATGAAAATATTTCTGTCAATATTTAGAATTTGGAATAAAAATAAACTCAGACACAAAACATTGTTTAAATGCCTTTGGCAAATGCTTAATCAAAACTGAAACTTTCAACATCAAATACAGCAAGTTCCCAGCAACTTTTTTTTTAATAAATTCAAGTGAAAATTTAAATTAAAAATTAATAAATAAAAATATCTTTCTGAGGTTTTACAAAGTAAAAGTTCCTCCCATGCTGACACTTTCTTTGCACTTTTTATTGAAGTAATTTTATCAGCAATCATTCCAAAAAAAAAAAACAACCCACCAAAACAGATGATCAGCATAATGCCAAATATCGGCCCCAATAATCGGCCAGGCCGATAAGCAGTCGACCCCTAGTGTTCTGTGTTATCAAAGTTAATTTGGACACTGTGGCTGAAGAATTTTGCAAATCAAAATTAAATTCAACCTTCCTCTTTGTGTTGTGATGGAGCAGAATAACTCAAAATCAAAACAAACTTAACCAAAACTGACTAAAATAAAAGTTTCTCTTGTAATTTTGGTTAAGTGACCCTTAAATGTGCAAGTAGATGATTCAGACTGGTGTGTGTTTATTTCTGTGTCTGCTTTACACGTGTGTGTGTGTGTGTGTGTGTGTGTGTGTGTGTGTGTGTGTGTGTGTGTTGAGGATATTTAAGCAGATTGATGTCTTGCTCTGACACTCGTGTGGATGTGTGCAGACGTGCATGTGACTGCATGGTTGTCACTCCATGGTTATGGTGTGTCTTTCGCTGTGCGCGTTACGAACTTTCTCTTCTGAATCAGTCCGTTGTTCGTGGGCACACAACAGGCTTTCTGTTACACTCCCTTATTTTTCCCCACTGGTGGTGTGTCCTCATATTCTCAGTGTCTCTATTTTCTCTGTTTTCACTTTTGTGCTCTAGTGTTTGTCTGTGTGTCTGCCGTGTTTCCTCCCTCTCCTGACACCTGTACGAGAGGCTGTAGTGGGAGTGATCCCTCACTGTCTCTGTTACAGGATATGACAGAGAGTAAACTCTCTGACAGACAGCTCTCATTGTGTGTCAGCACGTGCTTGGCTGTGTGTGTGTCCTGATTTGACATTCTCGGCGTAGTTCACCAGATTTTTCCAGGCTGTTCATTCAGCCTGGCATTTCTTTCCAACTTGGCACTCTTGTGTGTTTGTGACTGAGAGATTTTGTGTGTGTGTGTGTGTGTGTGTGGTGTGTTTTTGTGTCTGCTGGTAGAAAATGTGTCTATTGTCTTTTCCCCATTGACTGAGTAGAAAGTGTGTTTGTATGTGTGTGTGTTCTCTTGCAGTTGGAGATTTACCTTTTACCTTCTTGCTTTCATTGCTGGCCTGGCCGCCCTCATCGATGTGAGTACCGCCATGTTAACCTCGACCCCTCCTCCTCCTCTTCCTCCTCCTCCTTTCGTCTCTTTATGTTCTCATGCTCATTCGTCATCTGCCCTGTCATCATTACATGATGGGTTTCACAGTAGTTTGTCTTTTTTTGCTGTGATAACTTCACCTCTCCCACTGTCAGAGGGGCAGCGTTGACTCATCGCCATGCTGAGTCAGTTGATATAAATACACCTGTCGAGCTCTGCTGTCTCATTCACACTGCATCTCTCCTTCCAGAAACCTTGGCTGTATGACCTGAAGGAGATGTGGCAAGGCTTCCCTGTGCTGGTAAGTCTCTGGAATGGCTGTTTACACTGAATGCACCAGAGTTTCTGCAGAAAAGTTTCAAAAAGCACTAATGCAGTTCACTCAAAGTTATGAGAAGGTTTTACATTGCAGGTCCATTAATTTTATCATTGTGTAGCTTCCCACAATTGTTCCGTGTGTATTCAAATCAAAACATTCAATTTTTTGTCAAAGTACACATGTTTTAAAAGAATATGCATGGTTTAGTTTCGTTTAGTTTAGTTATAGTAATATAGTAATATAAAACTGCTCAAAATCCAGTTGAAAGAAAGAAACAAAAAACAAATGTCTCAGGAGAGTCCAGGCCAATGTGAATTAATTGATTACATTACTTGGATTTATTATTCCATACAGCTTGGATGTACTGACATAATTTGATATAAATGTTAATGAATTCATGTACTTAAAAAATTATCGTACGCCTTGTGGTCTCAACTGGTTTTTATTCTTTGCTTGACTGGTATTACCGTGAAGAGGGGATTAAAATTCTGCATGGCATTAAAACAGTTTTAAAAAGTCTTCAATTCGACTTGTTGAAGAAATACCCTAATCCATGGATTTATCGTGGGTTTTTTTCTGTTATTTTGTAATTTGTGGCCCAAACATTTAATCCATTGATTAAGAGAAACAGTCAATCATCGGTCTTAGCTGTGATAATATCTAGTTGCAGCTCAAGTTCTTATTATACATTTGCTTACACTGATGTGTGTTTCCTCTCCTTAAGACCCTCCTGCCATCTCAGTATTGGTACTACATGATCGAGCTGGGTTTCTACGGCTCTCTGCTCTTCAGTGTGGCTTCTGATGTCAAACGCAAAGTGAGTAAATTAATCTCTTCTCATGCTTAGTGCAGGTCATATTGAACAACAAGACTTAAGAGGGAGAAAAATGAAAAAACACACAACAATTGCTGTTAATGGAAAGCAAATACAATTTATACAAACTGTCTCACTTTTGCATGAGTATTGCGTCATGATTAACTGCACGCTAGAGGAAGACAAAGTCTGGTGTTACTATCTGATCAGTTTAACATCTGGCGTGGACTGTGGGCTGGACGTTAGACTGTTGTTACACGTGTGTGCGCAGTGAGGGGAAGTCCTACCAAAGCAGCACACTGTGTTCCTCCAACAACAATATTCTCACCAGGATTTCTCCTAATCAGGATTTACCACTTCACAAACACCCACTAAAAACATGCAACACACAAATATATGACTTTTTTTTTTCAACATTACCACCAATTTTACTTTATCCTGTTCTTCAGGACTTCAAGGAGCAGATTGTTCACCATGTGGCAACCATCCTTCTCATCAGCTTCTCCTGGTGTGTCAACTACATCCGTGCAGGAACTCTCATCATGCTGGTCCATGACTCCTCCGATTACCTCCTTGAGGTAAATGTCATTTCATACACTCATGGTAGTTTGATCAGCATGCTTTGGCAAACAAACATATGAATGGGGCCTATGGATGATCACAAACATCACAACATTTCCTACCAAAAAGAAGAAATGCTATTTAGACTGTTTACATGCTGCATTTCTGCTGAGTTTGAAGTTTAGATTCATGAGTGCCATGAGGCTTTGATAAATTGATGGCGACACTCTGATGACAGACTGCCACCTTGTGGAGGAAACGCTTTGATCACGTTAAGTTGAACAGCTGCAAATTGACTGGTGTTTTCATGATTCTAACAAGGGCTCGGTGATATAAGTTTTATCTTGCCATGATGTATATAATGCGTATCTTGATATTTTCATATTTTCTCTAAAATAAATACCATTTGATGTGTATGATCATACTTGTGTGATCACCCTAGTAAACTAATCTGAATGTAAAGGAATCACAGCTCATATAAGACATTTTAGAGGACTTTTATTTTTTAATTTAACATAAGAATGTCCTGGTACTTACTGATACTCTGAGGTATTTTCACTTAATTGTATTATTTGATATTTACTTATTTTGTTTTACAGAGTTCTCTTTATTTTTCATAGACTGATTGACTTATTTAATGAATCTAAATTGAATTAATTGCTTTTATTTTGAAGGCAGTTCTTATAAGCTCTTTCCATAATGATTTGTTAATACACGTACCACAAAACAATGTGGTGGATAGTTTAACTGTCATTTTCAAAGTGGAGGCTGCAGCTTGACTGCAGTATTTTGCACTGGTTGGTGTTTTAAGTGATGGAAGAGATTCATTGTATTGTTACATTTAGCACCAACCGTTTCAGCATATTTTGGATTTTGGATTTTAGGATAGTAATCTGTTCTACAGCTATCCCCTGAAAGATAATAATTCATATTGATAATAGACCTTCACTGGATCTGAATTGACATTAATTCGGGAGACATTGAACTGGTGGCCGTGGTTGATCAGTTTATCTTTGTGAGTTTGTGTTCGGGAGAGTGAGCGTCTTGCACGTAAACATGCCCCGCTTTTTAATCCATTAATACATTTCTCTAGTGTAAACAAATGTATTGATATGATGATGCAGTGGGGCGCCCAGGAGCTCACCTGGCAGAGCGGGCTCCCCATGTAAAACGGTCATGTCCTTGCCGCTGCAGCCACAGGTTCGACTCCTTTGTTGCATGTCATCCTCTCTCTCCTTTAATGCGTATTCTGTCCTATCAATAAGGACAAAAAAAATTAAAAATTAAAAATATATGATGATGTGGCCATCTGTCATAGACTACAAAAATGATATTCAAATATATCATGTACTATCAATTCATATATCATATACTATATATTTAATAAAGCACCCGCCCCTTCTTCAAATAACCTAACTATCCATTTTTCTGCATCTTTCCTAATAATCACATTTTCTTTCTCTCTCCCTCTGACAGTCTGCAAAGATGTTCAACTATGCTGGGTGGCGAAACGCCTGTAACTACATCTTCATTGTGTTTGCTGCAATCTTTATTATCACACGGCTGGTCATCTTCCCCTTCTGGTACACACACACACACACACACACACACACACTTAATTTAAACAGCTGGTTTAATGTGTTTTTGCAACACACTCCTGTATGTTATTTAAGTTACCTTGTCCTTTAATCCTCTCTCTCTATCTTGCAGGATTATTTACTGTACGTGGGTTTACCCAGTGACCATCTATGAGCCCTTCTTTGGTTACTACTTTTTCAATGGACTTTTGATGACTCTGCAGTGTCTACATGTCTTCTGGGCTGTTCTCATCATACGCATAGCAATCCGCTTCCTCACCAACAATGTAAGCAAACAAGAATTGTAATGCAAAGTTCAAGACTTAAGTTTATTCATCACAGTGGAAATTTCAGCTCTCACATCTGCATCAACCAACACTGATTAAAAGACAAATATACATTAAATAAAGAAAAATGAAATACTGGCAAAGACTAAATAAAATGTACATGTAGTCCCCACTGAAAATCTGCAGCTGGGTGAACTTGTTCAGTTCATTGAGTTCATTAAAAAGTGTGTGTCAGCGGTCCTTCAGTTGAAAACCCTGAGTCATTACTGTACAAGACACCTTTTTGTCTGTCTCTGCCTGTTAGCCATTATTCATGACACGCGATCAGTTTTCAGTCTAATAATACTAATAATACTTATAATCCGTTATTTATTTGTGAGCTCTTTGTGACAACGAAGGACATAATTATAAACAAAGCATTAATGTGCTGCATAAATTTCTCTCAGTCATAAAAATATATTCCTTATAAGCTAAGAAAGACATATAGTAATATGAAAAGTCATGTCATTTTTACACATCTCTTGTGCTCTTACATGCAAAAACATATTTTCATGCATGCATCTGGATGTTTTAAGTTTGTTCTGACACTTGCCGGAGCTCCAGTTTCAGCATTTATTAATGGTGTGTTTCTTCATATTTTTTTCCAGGAAAAAGTGGACGATGAAAGGAGCGACAAAGATGAAACAGATGATTCAGAGGAGGAGGAAGAGGAGGATAAAAAGGACATGAAGAAAAATGGGCCGGTGCAGAACGGTCACGCAGTCCACAACAACAACCACAGCAAGACAGAGTGAAAGCAAACAAGTGTTGGGATGAAAAAATGTGAGAAGGACTCATATCCCTCAGCAGGGGAGCAGGAGGGAGGGATGAAAAGAGAGAGAAAGAAGAAGGGATTTTGGGTTAGGGAGGGGGCAAGTCATTCCCTTACAACAAAGAACAGCAGGTATCCTGAGGAAATTTGACACTGTTACTTTTGCACATCACGAAAACACAGTCACACACGTTCATCAGTACTTTTAGAGGGCACAGAGATCCAGCAGATACTACATTAAGTGGCATGGCTTTTTTTTGCTTTGTCATCAGAGAAAAATGTTCCGTCGTCAGTGTGATGTCAGTCCCAAAATTTCAAAGAGACAGGAGAGAAAATGGACAGAGGAGGAGGGTGGCGCTGCTTCTACTTTAGCTTTCCTTGTTCTGTGTGCCTTGGAGCCAGCTGATGGCTGTTAAAATGCCATTTTTAAAAAGCTTTCTGCTTTAATCTTGTGTTGCTTTATTTCGTCGCACCTTTTTTGTTTTCTACTAAAAGAACAAAAGAGAGTGAGTGTTGAGAAAGTGAGTCAATAGGGCATTTATTTCCCTAATTTTCTGTCTATGCAATTATGTAGGTGTTCAGCTATTGCAACGTCTTTGCACAAACATACAGTGTCTCTTATATACTGTAAAAACCTGCAGTAGGAGCGCGTGCCTCTGCTCTCCAATACGGCCTGTGCCATTTATAAACTGGAGCCTGTTTCACCCGGGGTTAACATGCGTCTTGGTTGATCGAGCACAACTGGACAGCTCTGTATCTCTCTGTTCACACCTGGCATTAAGATGCGTCTTGATTGACCACTTGTCAACAGATCTCACTTCCCAAATAATTTTCGTTTGCTAAGAGAAAACGCGTTTTCAGAGCTCACCATGTAATGTTATAACTTTGCTCACTAATCTGCGAGCCCTTCAGGTCCTTATTTGTTCTGCCTCTGCACAGCACTGATGTTAAGAGTAGCTTCATATGAGCACAGACAGCGACCAGATCTCATCACTGGTAGGCTGTCGAGACACAGTGTCACGTGAATTTCTCTCTTTTCAACTTGTGCAGTGGACGCAAAATTCGTGTCCATTGCGTCATCAGGCATAAATCTATGTCTATTTGCGTCTTTGCATTGACTTTGTATGTAAACCTGCCACACAAAATGCTCGCATCGCGTTCTTTGCGAACACACTGTTAAGTTGTGGCCCAGGACACGTTAGCGTCCACACTGCTGCCAGAATGTAGCCACATGTGGCCCAAACCACCTCCGAATGTGGTCTGAGCGTTCGGATCTCGCATTAGGTGCCTTCACACATGCACGCACAAGGTACAAGGTAGATTTATAATTTAAAATTTGTATCCTGCTACATCTCTGGGCGTGGGACGAGTTTAGGGTTCTCGCAGCCTGGGGAAAGAAGCTGCTTCGTAGTCTGGTGGTGCAGCAGCAGATGCTTCTGTATCTTTTCCCAGATGGCAACAGGGTTAACAGACTGTGGCTGGGGTGGGTGCTGACTTTGAATATCCTCTGGACTCTGCCGATATCTCAATTCACCAAAGTCCCTGATGCTCTGTTGATGGGCAGTTTTAATACTCACTGTAACATTCCTGTCCTGGGCCCTGCATAAACCGTGCCAGTTTGTGATGTTTCCAGTCAGAACGCTTTCTATTGCTCCTCTGGAGAAGTTGACCAGGATCTTGCTCTGGATTTTAGAAGTTTCCGTAGGAACCTGGTTGATAATGTGTGATCACCACCCAAGTTAAAAGAAAAGAGCTGTCCACTTGTGATAATCCAGGATTTATGTTAAATTCCAGGTGTAAACAGGGCCTTAGTCTGCCTTGCAAGATTTAAAGGAGTAAATTTGGAGTCTGTTTTGTAGATAAACATGAAGAAAATGTCTGTTTAATTCTTAATCCATTTTAGCTCGTTATGTTCCACTCCTTCTTCCAAAAGAGACGCCTGACCTGCATTGGTGATCCTCCTCAGTTCTGTTTGAGCGGTCAGGAATTCGCAGAAACGAGTGCTTAGTACACACACTGCAATACAAATCACAGCTTCCTGCTAGTTGTGACAGAGCTGAATGTTTTTCCTCGCTGGTTTGGCTGAAGCTCTTTGAATAACACCGATGCTGCCACCCACTGAAACTCACGACTCCATAAAATCAATGTGAAGGTGGGCTGCTTTGTTGGAGTTTTACTAAGTTGAATGGAATGGGACAGATTAACCATTTCCAGATTTTTCAAATATGGGCCAGATTTCTTCAATTCACTGCCTTGTAGCTCGGGTTATGTTTGTTAACCTGGGTTAGTTTTAACTGTTGATCTAAGTGATTGATTTTAGGTATGATTGTGTGTATAAAACATGTTTTTACAGCTTTTATTTGATCTGTTGAGTATGTAAAAGATATTGAAATCAATGTTTGGCAGATAAGTGACTCATGAGGAATAAGAGAAATGAGTGTTGCCGTTTTGCTGTCATGCTTTAAAGTTGTTTGTATGTCAAAGTGCCTTATCTGTCATGTGTGGGAAGCTCTCTCTCCTGTCTTCATGTGCGCTCGTTTTCTTTCCTGTCTCCGCCTCACCGATCCCACTCTAGTACGTCCTCCCTCCACTGTCTCATCCATCACCCCACTCCTCTCCTTTATTATTATTATCGTCCTTTCAAACTCACCCTCATTCTGCCATCATGTTCTTTTTTACTAACCCAGACCAACCAGCAACCTCTCTTCCCCGGAGATACAGAAGAAACAACTGTGTCCTAATTACAGTGTTATTTTTTCTTTTTTTTTGTTTGTTTAATGATGCCTAAGTATTGTTATTAATAATAAAAGCAAAGATCATGAATCACAATGAAAACACTTTTTCGTGTATTTGTTTTTTGTGTTTGCAAACATTTCCCGCAGTGATCCTTAAGATTTCTAAAAATCAAGTAAATAAAAACAGCATTAAACACTTTTTATTTTTTGTTACTTGAAACACATTGTGACTTTTTACAGTGTTAAAAATATAAGTGCATAAACACTCCTTTGGCAGATTTCCCTTTGAAATCTAGAGAAGTATCAATCAGTTTATTTGTCACATGAAATCATAAAATATGATTTCAGTGAAATGTAGTTGTCAGTTTCATCAATTTGTATATTCAAGATAGTGTAGTAACAATAAATACATGTCAAAGTAGCACGAAATGGAAATGCTCAAAGGAACCTCAAAATTTTACTTCTGTAAATTTGCTTTCCAGCACTACCAGTTTTCTCAACTGTAGGCATACCATATGGCATGTTTTCAGACCAGCTCTCCGAAAAAAAAATACATTAGAAAACATTTACCAACTTGAAAACCATTAAAAAATAATCAATTCAGCTTCAAGCATCAATGGAAGTCACCCTCCTTTGGTATCCTAATAACAAGGAAGAGAGAAACAATAGATTGGCAATCTGCATTCTGCAATAATATATAAATCATGAAATGACATGATCACCTTTTTTTTTTAAACAAGAGGACATGATGCAAATTCAGTATACAGGGAATAAAATACAAATAGAACAATAATTTAAAAAGCCAGGGGTATATTACACCAAACAAAAATGTTGTAAGACTTAAATCTGTATATATATATATATATAAACAGATTTGAGTCATACAACATCTGTTTATATATAAATATATATATAAAAGAATGTTAAAAAGTCAAATGTTTAAATGTTTAATCTTAAATTGTAAAGATGAAATTGAAAACTGCAACAGAAATAAGAAAAGAGAAACATAGAAATTGAAGCTTAAAATGGAAAATGGATCAGAAAAGCCTAAATGGTAACACTTATATCAAAAACAAACTTAAATAGATAATATTAATAAGATCACTTAAAATAGATAATATTTTAAGTGATCTGTACATATTGTATTGGGGATATGTTGTTTTGGTATAGTAGTCTCTTCTGAGGTCATTGACTTTTTACTTGTTTTTTTTTTGGTTTTTTTTAAGTGATCTTATTGCATTGCGAATATGTCGTGCATGGTACTTCTATGCGTCTTTTATATCTTTTGTATGTATTGTCTTGCTCTTATCTGGACCATTGAGTCTGTAATAAAGTTTATTATTATTATTATTATCTCTTTTAATTTTCTATTTGAACTTTAAATTTGACTTATGACCAAAAATATCCTTCACACCAGACCTTTTTCTTCTCATAAAATGTACAGCCCTATTCCAACATGCTATGATCGTGGACTGTCTAATAAAGATTTGTATATCTTTGTGTTTATATCATGACATATGGAATAAAACAGGGCACGTCAGCGGGGCGGAGCCAAACATGGATTTCCCAACATATCGCGTCATTTGTATCTGGCTCGTGCGCTGTCCAATAGAAAGAGGAGAAAAGAAAACACTGTGGACAGCTTGTGCTCTGCTAGCCTCAAACACCATCTTGAATAGAGAAGGAGGTCCAAACCGGGAGAAAACAAGAAAAAGCGAGCACTGGAGGGGATAAACCGTAATTTTAGTTTATTTTTAAACCCTCTCTGCCGGCTCCGGTACAGTTTTAGTCATGGCTTTGGGCGTTTTTAACACAAATTAAAGACGCGAGGAAATCGGCAGGCACTTGTTAGCCTCTACAGCTAGCAAGGGGGAGGGGCGGGGGTTTGAGGATTTTTTTTTTCTCCGCAGCCGAAGTTGTTTGTTTATGTTATTCCAAACGGACATGTCCTCTTCAAACCCAGGTAAAGTGCAATAAAAGTCACACTAAGATTTTTAGTCACATAATAGTGTGCAGCTGGTGCTTATTTTTCTCCGTTTTGTCCCGCAGAGCCAAAGCGGACACTTTCCTAAAGATAGCGTGACAGCAGCGGCTAAGTTAGCTTAGTAGCAAAGCTAATGCCACAGCAAGGCTAGCTCAGTATTGCATAAGTGGTGGCTTGCTAACATGCTAGCTAGATTAGCGACATCCTGGCTGTGAAAATAGCTTTGTTGTGATATTTTTGCCAGTGAGGTGAAGTGAGAAACTAAATCTAAGTTAGCTGAAGACCAAACTGCGGTTGGTTAGCTCAGTTCGTGCGTTTCTGCTTTTAGGCAGTGCGGCTAACACTGTTATATGTATCCGTTAGCTTTGTGTCGTGGTTGTGTCAGCTCTCTGCCACCTACAAACACGACTTAAGAGTAGTTGATTTGGAGCTAACTTAATGTTAAATACTTAAGTTGTGAAATTAAACTAGTGTCAGTTGTTTGTAACTATGCTAATTTGGGCTTTTTGAGGAACATTAGGGGCTCTAGTGAGAGGTTTAGTTTCTTTTTCAGTGCTTGAGTTTCAAAGGGAAATCACCTGTCATCCAGGCTGCATTTCATCTCTCTCTATGCCGCTGTGTTATTAATAGAGTTACCAGACCCAAATCTGGGTATGGGGGCAAGTGGGACCCAAGGAAGTGGCGGGGCTGTTGCACCAAAAGGGACCAACAAAAGAAGAGCTCCGTAAGTGTGTGTGTGTGTGTGTGTGTGTGTGTTTGGGGTTACTTTTGTGTTGTCATGTCAGTCTCATGTTATTTGCTGACTGGTTTAGTTTTGTTTTGACACTTGTGGTCAAATTTATTGTGAGAATATTTGTGTGAAGCTACAGTTGGGTCTCTCTTCTCCTTATTACAGGCCAGACTTTGACGATGACGAAGGGAACAAGTTGTTCAGGTACATTCATCTCACAGTCATTAATTATTAACAATTATTAATTTGTGATTGAAACATGTTCCACCACAAACTGTTTATTTATTTATTTATTTTTGAGCTGGAGCATTTGATAGGATCGGGTAGATAGAGTGTCTTCGGGATGATGTTTGTCCCCAGGGTGACGCTGAAGTTAACTTTGCCCTGGTTCTCTCATCAAAAAGCATATGGGATTTTTTCTATTGGATTTGGGTATTTTATTACAGAAAATAAGCTCTGTGTTAAACAAACTTTGATGATACTTGCATGTTTAGTTCAGCAAGATAATCTTCATAATGAACGGCACTTTGATTATTCATCAAACCCAAATGCAATCACCAAAGGTATTGGTCATATCACCACTGCAGCGAGTTTGGCGCTGCATGGCATGATAAGTTTCATTTATCCACCTGTTAGCATCTGCCTCATATATACATACGGTTTGGCTACTTATTGCACCACACTGCCTGAGCATAAGCCGCAGAACGTTAACTGCAGTTAACATGAAACTTTCTCGTTAATTGTGCTGGATTTTAAAGTTTGCATTCACTGCCTCTGCAGCAGCTACTCCTCTCATCCATCAATCTGATCAGCTCTGACCGGATTGACAGATCAGTTATAGACCCTGCAGCAAACTCCTCAAACCTCTGCTGAGGAAACAAACAACTAATGAAGAATCATGCCAGCGCTGCATTCATAGACTTGCAAAAAATGTTTAGATTTAGAAAAGCGACACAGAATTATAAAAAGGGACACACGCACACAGACACACAAACACACACACACACACACACAGACACACACACATATAGACATGCCATCAGCTACCACCACACATAGATTCTAATTGTGTGGGAGACACTGTTGTGTCATAAAGTGAGATAAGTTAGTATATGAAGTAGTAGGATTGTGTGGTTCTCTGGGATGGCAAGTGATATTTCTGCTATTCTACAGGTGTGATGATGAAACAGGGGGCTCCAACGACAAAGAGCGCTTTGCCAGGTAGGTGGATGAATCAGAAGAAATAAATGTGTGCATGGAGGGGGTTTAGTGAAGCCCCCGTGCTGCTCTCCCTCGCCTTTCCACTTTTTTTTTCTATTTTTACGCTTCTTTTTATTTTGGTAGTGATTTTTGGGCCTGTGTTTTAGTAGGTTGGTTTTATTTCCAGGTTTTTGGAAGAAGATCAGAGTTTTGGAGATAAGGAAAAACAAGCCAGGTATGGCCTGTACCACTCCGGAAGGCTCCCTCTCCTGCTTGTTTGCAATTCAATTTTGAATGCACTGATCAAATACTCTCCTGTCCTGCTGGGATTCCAGCACATTGTCGTTATGACAGCACAAAATTACCGGTTTATGTTGCCGCTCTATACATCTGGTTTTGGTGCTTGTCAGATTGTTATGCTTCTTTGCCCAAAGCAGCTGATCCTCTCTCTGTCAACACACCACTGTGTTTTGTGTCACTAACTGCTACGCTGTGTGTGACTCAAGGACTTTATTCACTTTGGTAATCCCTTCCTCTTGAGCAACTGTCCTCTGTCTCTTTTTTCTCTCCCCCTGCTCAGGACATCTGAGTGGTCTTTCTCTTTCTGCACTTACTCTCTTTTGTCACACCGACTGGGCTTGAAAGACCAGACTCTCCCGCTCTCTCACTATCATTTTTATTGATCATTGATTTATAGTTTTATGCATTCATTATTTCTCTCATCTTCTTTCATTCCCACAGTTTCTTCCCGGTTGGCATACTTGCATTGCAGCATTAACTCTAAACTCTACTCCATGTTGTCCACCTGCCCGTCTGTTTCCCCCACCTCAATCCCTCCTATCCTCTTTACCTCTGCCGCCCTCCCTCGTTTCCTCACTTCAGAGAGAACCACAGTGAGATTGAGAGGCGGAGACGAAACAAGATGACCGCCTACATCACAGAATTGTCAGACATGGTGCCGACCTGCAGTGCACTAGCACGGAAACCAGACAAACTGACCATCCTGCGAATGGCCGTGTCTCATATGAAGTCTCTGAGAGGGAGCGGTAATACCAACACAGATGGTTCATACAAACCGTCCTTTCTCACTGACCAGGTACGAGCAACCGTGACAACCGAAATGTAGAAATTGAGATGTAAAATATAAATTTTTTTCACAAAATTTTCTTAGACTTAATTGGAAATCTTAGAGCTTAAAGGCACAATGTAAGTAGGCAACAGTTTCAGACAAGGCTGCACTATTTGTGTAGAGATAAGAAATGATCACATACAGGTCTTAGTCACACTTTAGTTCAGATGAAACCTCTCTGAGCTAAATGGAAATAGGATGAAGGAGGGGTGAAAGTAGCACCTTTTAAGCCTGCAAGTTAGTTTTCTCACATAGAAAAGGCCTGAAGTGCAGTCGCTACTTTGACTGTCTTTGATGTTGCTCGTGTAATCCAAATTTCAAATGTGTATATATATATGTACAGCATATGTATAGTATACAATGGTTGTAAATGAGCCTCTTGAGCGTTACACCCTCCTGGTGAAGCTCTTTGCTGGCAGGTGAAAAGATGAAGAAACTGTTGTCACTATCATGGGCCTGTCACGATCGCTACTTTTGTTTGACAATGTATTGTCCCAGAAATAATTGCAGCAAACAATACTTTTGTCATAGTGAGACCATTTTATGCCACTGATAAATATATATAAATATAAATATACTATATCAGCACAATGATTAAGGATGCAGTGATTATGAAATTCTGGGCCAATACTAATGTTTATAATAACACCTCGGCTGATAGCCGATACAGAATCCGATATGGATGTTTTTTGTTGTTGGGTTTTTTTTGTTTGTTTTGTGTCCTTTTTGTTGATGTTATTTTTCCCCCTTTTTGTATCAGGGAACAAAGAATTATACACTTAAAGAAACTGAACCATTTAAAGTGAATTAAGCCCTTCACTACACTACCATGCAGTGAGCACAAATTCAATCATACAAAAATAATTCTGAAGAATATTCAGACATTGGAGTAGATTTATTAAAATAAAATAACATTTGAAGAAAAGTTATATACATCTGATGATTGATATAAAAAAGTATATATAAAATTATAGTATCTTCATAGCCAAAAAAAAAACTCTGTTTGAGACATAATACGGAAGTTCAACAACTAAAATAAAACCACACGATGGCTTAGTCATCGGCAAGTCTTATGGTGCATGCCCACTATACATGACTACATGCAAGCAAAAATCCACTCCCATTCATTTTGTATCGGAAGCGACTGATTCCCTGTACAAAGCACACTGAGAAACCTGCAGCGCAGACCAAGTTGGTGGCTTGAGGGGAGGGATTGACAATTAAAAAATTCAAACATAGCTCACATCAGCTAAAAGCCACTCAAGCTGCAGCTCCAGTGACTTTTCAAACAGCTCTATAAATTCAGAAATGACTAAAGTGAAACTTCCTCTAGCAGAGAAAGGGGCGGGGGATTGTGAATGGACACAAGCTACCAGTGGGGCAGGGTGGATGCAAATTTGTTTTGTATAGCGGGCATACACTGTTATAGACTATTCATGTGTCTCTTGTCCAGCCTCTACCGCTTGAAATTGCATATGAAACACAGAACTTTAGTCTTGAAATGAAACAGACTTTGGGAAATTGTCAAATTAGTTTCAGAACGTTGCTGCTCAGTGGTACGTTGTTACCCTCGACAAAGTACCAACTACACTTAATGTTAGAAATAAAAGTACACCCCATCACTAAAGAAACGAACAAATGCAAAGCGGGGGTTGTAGCTGTTGAAAGAGCGTTAATCATAAAAGAAGAAAAATGCAGACTTCATATTCAGTTATAGATTTCTAAGTCTGCCTTTGCTAACGTCTGTCTATAGGAACTGAAGCACCTCATCCTGGACGCAGCCGACGGCTTCCTGTTCGTGGTTTCGTGTGAGACTGGCCGCGTTGTTTACGTCTCCGACTCCATTACACCCGTCCTCAACCAGGCGCAGTCTGAATGGCTCGGCTCCTCTCTTTATGATCAGCTCCACCCAGATGACACAGAAAAGCTCAGAGAGCAGCTCTCCACTGCTGAGAATAACAACACGGGTACGAAACACATAGACACTAAATACACGTAAACTCAAAAAAACGTGTCCTTTTGTGAAAGGAACAAATATTGGCACATGATGTCTTCATTCCACCCATGACTGAGTTGGTTTTGTCTCCTGTGTGTTCAAAGGGAGGATGTTGGACTTGAAGACAGGAACTGTGAAGAAGGAAGGCCAGCAGTCGTCAGCCAGAATGAGTATGGGAGCCCGTCGATCATTTATCTGCAGAATGAGGTGTGACTCATACTACAGTTAATTATCCAGTTCATTGTTTATAATGATGTGTGTGCCCAGGTGCATAAATCATCCACGTGGTGGCTTGTGTGTATTTGCAGGTGTGGCTCCTGTCCTGTGGAACCATTGTCCATGAACAGACTGAATTTTTTGAGGAATAGAAACAGGTAACAAAACCCAACAGTTTTTCTTTTCTTGTTTTAAACTAACCTGGGATTACTGTGCAGAAGATAAGCATACCTGGAGAAGCCTGATAGAAATAACATGCGTGTTGGCATAGTTTTTTCATTGGTGTCGTCACATGACTGATTTTTCAGTATATTTTACAATTTCTTTACCTCAGGAATGGTTTGGGTGCAGCCAAGGAAGGGGATCCCCAGTATGTAGTGGTCCACTGTACAGGATACATCAAGTCCTGGCCCCCCTCAGGTAAAACTACTCATCTGATTAGGGTTGGCCATACAAAGCTATCTGTTAGTGCTGCAATATATTTTGTCTCAGCATCGGCATTGTGCACATGCGCAATAATCGTACAATAAATGTGCAATGTTAAGTAAGGCAAATTACCTCAAACACATTGTGTTACAACTTCTTTGTTGCTTGATACAAAAGGAAAACTCCCATGGGTCCCATTTTATATGACTGTTATGGACCGAACCTTCCCCTCTAAGACGTGCATGTATGTGACGTAGTCTGACAGCATTTGTTATGGGAAGTGAGATTCTCCTGTATTTGTGTGTTCAAAAAAAAAAGCACTGTTACTAGGCTGGCAAGTTTCAGCATACACAGTGAAGCACATGCTTTTCCAAAGCTACAGTAGTCGGCAGAAAGTGTCCAGATAAACGTAGATTCCATTATAACAACTGTAAAAAGACATGGTTTTGTGTTTGCTGCACAGAAGAAAAGAAGCATCTGTTTAAAGCAATCACACAACGTCCCCCGACCATTCTCACAACATAGTTGCCGGATGTTAAAGCTAGTTACCAGCTACGAGCCAGGCTAACCTAATTGAGTTAGCCTCAAAACCAACAGCCTAAAAACCAGAGGTCTCCCAACTGTGGTTTGGAGCTGCAAGGTTGGACAGTAAACATCATCTCCCCCTCCTCCCCCTCAGAAATGTCATTTTTTTAGCTTTTATTGTTATTGTTTTCTCTCTTCACTCCCCCTACAAAATCCTGCCAGTAATGCTAGCATGATTACAGTTTTTTTCCAATAACAAACTGCTGTACTATTTGTTAAATATAAACATATACATATAATAGTTCCTTTTTTCCATGTTTGTGCTTTAGGAATGTCACTATCGGATGATAATGCAGACAACACTCAGGGGAGTCGCTATTGTCTAGTTGCCATTGGGAGATTACAGGTATGATGGATGCCTTTTGTGCAGACATGCACATGTGACTTTTGCACTTGCACAATGACAAAAAACACTTTGAACTAATCATGTAAGTTCATAATTAAGTAGTAAATATTTGACATAAGTGTAAGTTGTGAAATTGTGGAAATGTGAACAAATTAATTTTGCTGGTGGTGGAAGAGTTATGTTTTCTTTTCAAAATTCAAATCTACCACGAGGCTGTATATTTAAGGTCACAGTCTACACTCTTATCTAAAGTGGATTATGGCCGACATTTGCACTGTGATAGTTAGTTTTATCTTTTTTTTTTCCTTTTTCTTTTTGCTTGTAAGCATTCAATAGTAAAAGTGATAATAAATACATAACCAGATGAAAAATATGCATTTGTTATTCACACAAAATGTAGTTTCAAAGTATCACTTGATCACTTGTTTTGACCCTTTAAACATTGTGGTTGTAGCTTTAGCATCTTTTATGATATATTGCTTCAGTTAAAAATTGGGTTTCGTCTTTTTGTTTTTTCTTCAGGTGACTTGTTGCCCAGGTGACGCAGACATCAACAGCATCAGTGTTCCAGTAGAGTTCATCTCTCGCCATAACTGCCAGGGCACGTTCACCTTCGTAGACCACCGCTGCATGGCCGCCGTTGGCTATCAGCCCCAGGTAAGACTGTCAGCCGGTGGACAACGTTTGTGTCAGAAGTTGATGTCTTATTAACTAATGGTTGTTTTATTATCAGGAGTTATTGGGGAAGAATATTCTCGAGCTCGCTCACCCTGAAGACCAGGGCTTACTGAGAGACAGCTTCCAGCAGGTAAAACTGTCTGAATATCTGTGTCATGTCTTGTGTTTGTACCTCTGCATCTATGTTGTTACATGTACTAATGAGAACCAATTAAAAAATTAATGCATGTAGCAAGCTTCTCATCTGAATTAGCTCGGGCTGAAACTAATGATTATTTTGATTATTGGTTAATGCTAATTCTCTCAATTAATTGGTTATTTGTTTTGTTAATTAAGTGTCTGAGAAATAGTGAAAAATGCCCTGTGTAATTTTCCAGAGCTGTTTTTTTTTAAAGAAAATATCAGTTATTATTCAGTTTATTATCAAGTATTATAAAGAAAGGCATAGATTATTTCCTTTTAAGAGGCATTAAACCAGCAAATATGTGTCTTTTTTGCTTAACAGTAAAAGACTAAAGCTCTAGAATAAGTTAATTCAAAGTCAAACTAAACTGGGCCCAATAATCATCTTTAAGTCTAAATCAGATACTTGCCGCAGCTGAAAAGTTAATTGAAGGTAAAACTCACCCTGATAGCTCTCTATAGATCTGTGTCTTGTGTGTATGTAAACCTGCTGCTCATTTCATATAAATTATATTGACTATTTGGAGTGTGAACTTGTGTCTACAGGTGGTGAAGCTGAAGGGCCAGGTCCTGTCAGTGATGTTTCGGTTCCGCGCCAAATCGAGAGAGTGGATCTGGATGAGAACCAGCTCCTTCACCTTCCAGAACCCGTTTTCAGAGGAGATTGAGTATATCATCTGTACCAATGTCAATGTCAAGTGAGTCACACACTGATTTTACCAGCACTCTTGATTATGAAACATGATTGCACAATAAAATCCACTGCATAATGAAACGTCTGGAAATGTGACTGTTGTGAAAGATCCCTCTGTCTGAATGCTTACATATCACCCTTAAAGGGGAACTCCTGTATTTTTCAACCTGGATTCTGTTTTTCCAAGATTTTGTGTCTAAGCGGCTTGCGGGAACCACTTTTTGAAACTGATCCAGCATTAAAATAGAGTGCAGCAGTCGCTAGCAGAGAAAAAAGTGACATTGTAACCACTCATCACAGGTACTCCCTGTCAATTTAAAGTGCTTGTTTTTGCCACTAACAGGCTCAAATTGTTATAGGATAAGATAAGATAAAAACTTAATTGATCCCACACCGGGGGAATTCACTTGTCATAGCAGCTCAAACAGAAATTTAAAATCTAAAAATTTAACAAATATAAAATATAAAGAACTCAAGACTATTAGCGAAGATTTAATAATGAGTGTCTGACAACATTACGGAAAGGATGCTACACAGGAGTGAATCATTTTTCTGTCTCGCTAATGGAGAAATCTAGTACTTAAATCGAACATGAAATCACTTGTTACAGTTGAAGTTTTTGCTATCCGCATTACTGAAACACGTGTTAATCTACATAAAAAATGGCTCTTAGACACAAAAACATGGCAAAATAGGAAGCAGGTTAAAAAATAATGAGGTTCCCCTTTAATCGTCACTTCTTCTTAATCCACCCCTTTTTTTTATAAATCACACACTGATCACTGTCTCCCTACACCTCTCCTCTGCACCCATCTCTGATTGTGGGGCAGTAGAAATTCGACTCAGGACCCCCTCACTCCCATCTCCTCCCCGGGGGGTTCGCTGCCCCCCTCCTTGGGTCAAAGCAGCCCAAACTGCCCTCCTGTAATGCTCAGCCCTGGGCAGGTGGCCACCAGGTGAGACCAGGCCCAGCCTGACTATCCTCCCCCTGCATGGGAGATCAGGGGCTGCTTCTTCATGGGAGACTACTGCTGTTTCTACAAACTACAGTCCTTCTGTTTTTGTTTTCATTTCTCACTCTGGGTGATTCTTCTCTCTGTGTTTTTCTCTGTAGCGTTAGAAAAATATGCTGTCGTTTAATAAGAAGCATGTCTAGTAGTAGCTGTTCTCTTGTAGCTGGTAGCGAAAAACAGACTTTTAACACAGGTGGTGTAGCATGTAAGCGATATGTTTTTGTATAACAGACCTTTTGTGTCACTGTCTTCCTCTCCTGCTCTTTCTCTCTTTTTTTATGTTGCCATGGTGACTGGTGGCGGGTTGCGTGCTATTTTGTCAGCAGGTGTATGGGCTTCCTCACTCAACAGTGTAGGGGGCATGGAAATGGAAATGAGGCTATTTTAGTCTGACGCTCTCCTTTTCTCTGTTTCCCTTTTCAGGCAGTTACAGCAGCAGCAGCAGGCTGAGCTCGAGGGAGGCGGAGCCAGAGACAGCCTGTATGAAGCAGGACCGATCACCCTCTCACAGGTGAGGGACACATGAATGTACATGTCCAGATTGACTGAAGCATAGATTGCGCCCTGAGTCCCTTTTCATTTGCTGTAGTGACTGATGAGGCCTTTTTATGGAAACAGTGGCAGGATGTTGATTATTTGCACAGCAGGAAAACAGAACCGGATGCTGGGAGAGATCCAGTATCACAACTGACTGCCTGCTGTTTGCATTAAGTGGGACATATTCTCTGTAGTACTTTGTTAACCCTTAGACTTCTATTATTTTTGTCTTTTTTGGGGGGGTGAGATAGCAGGTCAACAGTGTATGCCACATAGTGTAGAAGTGGTATACAATATATATCTGTACAATATAAATCATGCTGTATACACGTGTACGTATGGCACCGACAGGGATAAAAACTTATTTTATCCCGAGAGAAATTGCTGTTCCTTTCCCCTCAAATACACTGTCACATACAGTAGGTCAGTGTTGCATGTGATTAGTTGCTTTTTGATGCTTTTGTCTGCATGTTTCCAGTTTACTTCTTGTGTTGAAGAGATGGGAGTTGTTTCTCTTCCTACCGTGATTGCAGCCACCTCCATCTGTTGTGAATTTTATTAAATTAACAATGTATTGCTAAAACAATACAGGCATTTGGGTGTGGTGCCAAATGTGACTGTAGTTTGACAGCCTTATTAAATATAACAAATTCAAGGTGTACTGGAGCATTTAAGGGATTGTTGATGTCCAGCATTTAAACTCTTAAAATGATGAATGGTCACGAATAGAGTCAAGTCAATTCTTCATCGTTCAAAAACTTTTTGGATTGTAATTTCTGACTGATTTTGGGTGGTCCTCAGATGCCAGTGCAGCCAGTGACAGCAGCAGGGCCCGACCACAGCAAGAGCCTCGAGAAGCCAGATCTCTACCCGTCCCTCTTCCAAGGCCCAGATCAGACCAAGGGCCTGCCCTCCGCCTCCACTCCCAACACACAGATCTACCCCGCAGCCAACAACTTCACTGCTGGTCGATCCAATGATGCATACAGGTAGGTAGTCTTCTGTGTGTGTATGTTTGTGTGTATGTACATGTCTGTGCATGTGTTTAAACCAGATCTTAAATTTCAAGAAATACTTCAGCAGTTTTTTTAAGTCCCTTTCAGACAGTTATTGGCACTAAGCAAAGCTAATAACACAGCACAGAAAGCAGGGACGTGCCTGTAGTTCTTATCCTGTTATCTTGAGATCGGACTTAATGATGTTATATCATTAACTCGGGACAACAGTGATTTTGCCAACCACAATTAGCAACTTACTTAAGAGGGGATCTGAAGATAATAGGATTTTTAACTACTGTAAACTGTACCAGCGGCCGCAGCGACTCCTCGCTGAAGTGGGAATGAATAAACGGACATATTTATGTAGCCTACCTTGTAGTTTGCATGTCTGGCAAGTTTTCCTAGTTAGAAGGGGTACTTCTGCATGATATTGGCTTGTGTGTTACAGCCAGAAAACTCCCAGTTCTCTCAATTGTGAACATGACAGTTATATGAGAACAAAGGCTTCCCACATGAGCTTTAAGTGGTTGCAGATGCTGCCTCCATTCAGAATGTATTCCTGAGAGCAGTTATTGAATGTTTCTATTAGTTATATTGTAGAGGTGGGCAATATTGGCCATAAATAATAACAATATTTTTGGGCCGTGTTGTTGTATGTGCTGTTTAGCTTATATAGAAAAACCTGTTTCATTTTGTTTTCTTGTCCCCTTTTCATGTGGTACTGCAAAAAAATGCATTTAGTAACATAAAAACTTATATTGATTTTGTAAATATGTATGATGCACAAAGATTAAGATGACATATTATTTACAAAAGAAACATTTAAAGTAGCTCATTGCAAGTTGTTTCCATGTTTATTTTAAACAAAATTTGCAACATGTAGGAAATGGGAATCATCTTTTATGTCATTATTTTCTCCAGCAGATGACAGCCAGGTAACAGAGCTCTCACTCCCTTTATTTTTGTCTGCAGGTCTGTCAACATGACTCCACAGATGGCACAGCCAGCCCACTCAGCGGGGCAGATGCTCGCTCAGATGTCTCGTCAGAATGGAGCCCCGCAGACAGTCGCCCCCTCCAGCACCGGCAGCCCCCTCCACGGAGGACCAGCAGGAGGATGGCCCGGTGCTGCAGCTGGAGCGAGGCCACAATTTAATAACCAGGTAAGCCTGTACAGCAAGACTAATTACCTGACTTCGTTTTGCCTGTGGTTGTATGTTTTTAGTCTTCATCATTTACACATAAATCAAACTGGAGATACTTTACATCAGCGATGCTCATTTTTTTTGGCTCGCAAGCTAAATCTAGCCCCTGATAGGGTGCAGGGTGGCCCTCCTTTTTGTACTGTTAATATACATAAGATAACAGAGTGCATAAAACGGCATCAAAATAGAGCTTGTTTTCTAAAAAAAAAAAAAAAGTGCCAGTGGAGAGTTCCCCACACCCCCACACCAAGGTGCTAGCTAAGCCCCGTATGACCTAAAATCCTAGAAACATCCCAAAATCCTAGAAATGTCCTACAATCCTAAAAACATGTATGGTGCTGCTGTGACTGGCCCCTTCAGATTGAAAAAAATGGCCCCCAAGCAAATCATGTTGAGCATCCCTTCCCCATATTATGATACTTTTATCTTTGTCTGTCCCAGTTAGTGATCACACGTCACTCAGCAGTTATTTGAGTCACTCCTTCTTTTCTAACCAGCAGGTGGCTCCCCAGGCAGCAAAGACCATGTCTCCACAGTTTGCTCCCATGGGAGGATTTGGCGGTGGCTCCTCCAACTCTTTTGGCCAGATGCCAACCGGTGCTGCTCCCACCCCAACCAACAACGCCAACTACCCGCCCATTAACGCACGCGCCAGCCTCAACACCAATGGTTATGGTAGGTTGTGTCCATGTATGTGTGATTTTGTGTCTCATTGTTGCTCCGCTGCATCCTCTCACCCCTCCGTGTTTGATCCCAGATGGCTCTCAGTCTGGGGCACAGTTCCCCTCTCGAGCAGCGGAAGCGGTGTGGCCCCAGTGGCAAGGCCAGCAGCACTCGCAGGGTAACGCGGAGCAGCATCCTCATGCTCAGGGCAACCAGCAAGACATGTTTCCTGTGAGTGATCCCAGCCTAATCTCTCTCTCTCAAGCCCTTTCCTCTCCCTCTCTCTGTGACTTAAAATAAATCTCTTTGTGTCTTTAATCTGATTCAGGATGTGTTGTCTATGCTGGACCAGCCTGCCAACTTCAATGGTGATGACTTTGAGATTCCCATCTACCCTTCGTTCGACCAGTGACCTGGTCAACACTTCTCAGCTGGTCCACCCCTTTTGTCTTTTTGACGGTTTTCGCTCTCACTCTCTCTTATATTATATAGCCCTTACAGCTCTTCTGCTCCTCTTTTCTTCCTGCTCCTGAGAGTAGCACTCTTCCCTTGCTTTGCATGGCTTAAATTGCACAGCCACGAGCCAGTTAAAGACCGAGGGATATATCGGACTGCAGATGTAAAGGGGAGGAAAATCAAGGATTTGCTACTGACGAAAAGATAATTATTTTAACAAGATTCCAGCCATTGTAAGAGAATTCTCTAGCTAGCACTGCCCAAAGCTCAACAACCTATGTTGTAGATATGTGATATATATAATAAATATATGAAAGCGCACAATCACCCAAACACACTTGAATAGACGGCACAAAAACACTCTGGTAGACAGAAAGGAAGCACACACAAACAACGGCCTTTTATTCTAACGTGTTCCTAGTTTCTCTCAGGCATTGATGAAGAGTGTATTTTGCTGTTTTTCCCTTTTAGCATGTAGACTAATCACTCCAATCATTGATTTAAACTCTCAGGAAATTGCAGGGATTTACAGCTTTGGTGATTTTTTTTTTTTAAATTCTCAGCTGTTGCACGCAAAACCACCACTATCTGTGCTAATCTCACTCACAGATTCAACTCCACAGCATGCCTCTGCATGTCCGCACCGCTTTCATGGAGCGCTTCCACAGCGTGTAGATTCTGAGTACAGTTTTCGAAATACATCAGTGGCTTCACCTATAAATTTAATTATTTTGTTCATCCTCTCAAGGAACATGTGTTTTTTCTTCTTCGAATGCTGTCCTTCAAAAAGAGACACAGTGTTACAATGGTTACATGCTGTTTTTCTAGGTGCCCGCTGGAAATGTATACAATCTACTTTTCTTTGCCTACATAAACATATATACAGTATGCATGTGTGTATGTATGTAAAACGGATGCGTACAGTATCTTTATCAGCTGTAACACAGTTGTAGGGTGTCAGACTTGCTTGATATTCTTCTTTCTGTTTCATGCATTACCCTGTACCAAGTATGGGCTTTTTTTGTACTCCTTTTGTAAAAGAAATGTAAAGAAAAGAAATCACACAGCAATAATTAACAAGCAGGAATTATGTACTTTTAAAGCCATTCTTTATTTGTTGTTTTCCTTGATTAATGTTAAAAAAGGAGAGGTAGTAATGCTTGATTTAAATGAAATGTTTCCCAAGTATTTTATTGATATTTTAAAACTTTTGACGATCTCTTGACCTCTCCATTGCCCTGCTCTGATTGGTATTTAATGAATGGTTTGATCAGGGTTTTAGGATTAAAATGGAAGAAACGGGGCAAAAACATCCAGTAAGATCTACAAGTGAGAATGCCCTTTCTGTGTTTTGTCCTCTTGTTTGTGACAAACATTTGGACCTTCAACCACCTGTGTTTAACAATCATTTTTTGGTAAATTTGTTATATAGAAGAATGTTGTGGTATGAAAGATAATACTTCTAAAATATTTTCGATTTTTAATATGTGGAATTAGTTTAAATTTGACTCTTTCTATTACAATTCTTCACTGTCTGTGTGAAACACTCTCACACTTAAGATGATACAATTATGTAATTGTATGTAAAACCATGTTGATAATTGTCCATTTTTCGTCTCTAAAGTAATACTTTACCCACAAAACGATTACTTGTACAGCAATTACTCGTCGCTCGTTAGCTTGAATTCATGAGGAAAACTCTGCTTTTCCTCGCATGCCTCCACAGTGAACAAAGAATCAAAAAAAAAGGCGAACACTCCTCATGAACTGCACGAGTTGTGTGAGAGTTTGTGAATAGATGTTTTCATGCATTTTTGCTGTTGTTAAATGTCGCCCCCAGTGACTTAAAATTCATGAAGATAGTTCGCCTCTTTTGTATTTTCTCTTCACAGTGGAGGTATGCCAGAAAAACAAAAGTTCTCTTCATGAATTCAAGCTAACGTGGTAAATAATTGGTGCACAAATGGTGATTTTGCGAGTAAAGTAGTCCTTTAAGAGGATGGTATGTTGGTGACTGTGTTGTTTTTATTGGTTGCTCTGTATCCAGGTTTTTTTTTTTCTCCAATGATGTGAACTTTTATCACTCATAGAAACACAAATATATAAATATACTGTATATGAAATGTTAAACGAGAGAAAGAAATGTTTGGGTTTTTTTGTATTAAATTGTTAAATTGTCAAAAGTGATGACGTTTGTGTTTTGATCTGCACGATTCTCTTCAGCTGTCACAGCAGGATTAATGCACACGCAGCGTCATTTAATCCTTAATCACAAAGTATATTCCCAGTCTTGCTCATGATAGCTGTTTTTCGCTGCACTCTGCTGATCACACTCATGCAAGAGTCATGACTGTTTTCAGTTACATCCCTGCATGTATTCACTTCCTCGACACAGTTTTAAGTTCTTATTTGGTGAAGAAACAGAAGCCAACTTTGCTTTGATTGGCCTGTATCTGTTTTCTCTCCCCATTCTGTATATCGGTTAAGACTCAAGAGATCTGTGGGTATCTCCTGGGATCAGTTTCCGTCTTCGTCCTTCTGTCCTCTCTTTCACAGCCCGGGGGTGAAAACGGACGACATTAATGCTAGTACTGGACAAAGATAGGTTTACTGTGTCGACTGTGCCCTGTTTGGGTTGCACTTGAGTGACATTTTTTGCTGTAAATATGCTGGTTTCACACACTTTTTTCTTTTTTTGACGAAGATCCTTTGTTATTTGCATAGAGTCACTTTACTCTTAAGTTGTGTGTGTGTCTGTAGTGGCATCAGAATACAAGCAATCTGCATTTTTTTGGGCAGGATCAGTTTCCAACCCTCTCAAGTGGATTGCCGCAAAGGCGTCATATCCTCTTTCTCTTCCTTAAGCTTTTCGTCTTCCTTTCTGCAGCTTGACCGGTCTATACTCTTATACTCCACCACTAACAGGCCATAATATGCTTGTGTATGTGGGCAGAGGTGTGTGCAGGGTGAACTGATTGGTTCAGCATCTTCTGCCCACCACACTTGCTTCATAAAGCTTTAAAAACTCGTGTCCGGCCACATGTTTCGGTTGTGTTGTCGTGTGTCCTTACCTTGTACCGACCAGGGATCCAGTGACTCCCGTTAAGGTGTCATCTCCCGTTAAGGTCTCTCCTCCTGTGGAGACCACAGAGAAGCCTGGGTGTCCTAATCTCAGAAACGGCCTGATCGTTACCAAACTCCTTGTATTAACTATTCATGGAGAACACAGGTGCCAAATGGGGCTCCGTGTGTCCACCTATCTGTTTTGTCTTTGGGAGGAGGACAGAAGGTGTCAATGTTGGGAGAGGGAGAAAGAGACCACGACGCAGAGGAATGGATGTTGAATTCAGATAGAACAGAAGAAGAGTTGGTTTCCCTGCAAAGGCGTGATGGATTACAGTCAACGCTTTTGATGGTGTAACCGAAAAGACTTTTATTTTTATTTTGTGGATTCATCAACATGGACCCTCCAGTCGTCCCCGTGTCCAGGCTGGATGTGGACGTAGACCTTGGTTTTGCCCTCTTCTTCTTCTTCCTGCTCTGCTTCTTCTTGCTGGTGACCATCGTCCGCTGCGCTCAGATGGTGCTTGACCCTTACAGTAATATCTCTGTGGCGACATACCAGGAAGAGGAGCAAACAGAGGAGTGATGGGCATTAATTCGGTAAAGCCAAAACGCCATCTATTCAAACCTCTTTAAACGGGAGAACTAAATGAGTTGCAACAAACCAAAGAATATTTTGAAGCTTCTTTTATGACCGAGTCTGACACTATTTAAACTTTTATGTAGCTTTTACCTAATTATACCACCTTGTATTATGCCAAGATACAAACAGCTTCAACATTTTTGACTTGAAAAACAGAGAACAGAAAAGCTTACTCCGAGAAATTAAGTGTGACTTATTCATCAGTCCAGAATGTACATTGTGAAAAGCTGCTGAGGCAAATGCCTTCCTTTCCACACTAATAGCGCACAGATGTTTTAAAGTTCTCAATAATGCAACTATAATGCAAAACAGATGTTTTGCTCTTTTTCCCAAATGCTGTCACACAATGTTTTGGAGATTTTGTGCAAACTTTCATGCAAGTGGATTGTTATCGAACAAATTAAATAACCCCTTTAGTTTGCAGCATGTGTTGGTTATTCATCGGTGGAGACAGCATCTTCAGGAATCTGCTGCAGCAGAATAAGCAGAGTCGAGAAAAATCCAGGAGAAGTCTTTTCCTGCAATCTTGTCTGTGCAGCCTGAATCCTCCTCTTAGGCAATGACTCCCAGAGTGAAAAGAAATGTGTGATTTCTAATTAATAGTAATTAAAACTAGGCTACTGAACAAAAATGTTGCAAAATGACTCAAAATAGTCATAAAATTGAGACTAAAACACATTTTTTCTGATTCCATCTCAGTTTTAAATTCACAGTCTTCTGAAAAAGCAAAACACCACGATAAAATAATGACATAAACAGCTTTTAAAATACTGAGTTTAAATATATATTTTAAAAATGTTCTTTTTGTTTTCTTGAATGTTATTGTATGGTGTCACAGCATGCATTAAAGATTTTCAAAGCCTTGAATATACACCTAATTATCCTATAATGAATGAATGAATAACTGGTAATTTATTGTATGTCTCAATCAGTAACTCAATAATTGGCTCAGATTAGTTGCTATTTAATTAACTAATACCTGACGTGTATCTCACTTCAGGGTACAGTAGCTTATGAAAGACATATTTAACTTTAAAAGTAGCCTGGTAGGCTACATGCAACACTAGAAACATGTTTAAACCTTTGAAACTTGAGCAAATATGTTTGATTTCTTTAAAAAAAAAAAAAAAAAAAAAACATGGGGAGAAGGAAACAAGCACCTTTACAAGACATGGCCTCAAAAATAATAAATTACTTAAAAGTTGTTTTTTTTAAACTACCTGAAAATAAGTAAAAAAGAAAAGTAAATAAGAAAAACACAAGAAAATGACCCACAAAGCTGCAGAAAATGCATTGTAACTTAAATTTTTGTACAAATTGGCTTTTTTTCCACGTTAATGTTGCTACAGTTAATTCCCCTTTCTTCTAAAAGTCCTACATGCAATAGTGTAGAGCTTGATTTAGTCAATAAAGGATATAAAATAAATACTACTACTACTACTACTACTACCACTAATAATAATAATAATAATAATAATAATAATAAATAATAATAATGTCATTAAAGCGTTGGTTTATTTTTTGACCATGAAATTATTGGATAAATGATGCTGACATGAGAATTTTCGGCGCCTCTGTCCTACATGTGTTCAGCATCATGCAGCTCGGTTGCACTTTTCTTTGGTACCTGAATATCCCGCGAGGGCGAAGCTTTCATTTCTCGCACAACTCAACGGCGCGCAATAACACCGCCCACTTCGGGTACGCCGGGATGCAAAGAACGCGCTCCTTAGTATAGCTATGGTAGCATAGCACTAGCTAGCTAAGCTTATATTTGCGAGCAGACGAGATGGAAACTAGTGAGGGGTGAGTGTTGAATGTTGTCTCTAAATCGATTTTACCGGCTGCTGTGTTTTTGAGAGCTGCTCTAGAGGACGAAATGCTGTTTGATTTATCCGCAGCTGCATCATTCGGTTAGCATATGAGACTTTATCTATGCTAATGCTAGGCTAACGAGTTAGCTTACTCTCACTTGTATTCAGCACTGGTTTGTTGTCGTTTAGCTGCCCTGCTTACCTTTAATGTGTCTAAAAAATGACAATGACGTTAAAGAGGATAATGTTGGTGGTTACTGTGTCTGCTGAGATTAAATGGGAAATTGGTTTGGTCATTTAAAGCGATTTTGGCTTTCAAATATGTCCATTGTTGTGCTAATCAGTAGCAGCCGACTCTCCAATTCAGACTCCTGCAGCTGAGTTAAGGTTACATTTACACTGGTTAATTGTTATTTTTACATAATGCCACATAGCAGGCATGTGCTACATCAGTAACAACTCTATTTATTCGCAGTTGTTTCTGTGGGACAGCTGTTAGCATCATCAGCCCCTGTGTCTCTGTATAAACAATAGCAACACACTGAAGTCAGGCAGTGGTTTGTACACATGTGTCACTCTGTCATTGTGCAAGGTTTTGACTGCAGCTCAATTCTGATTTTAGTCTGCACTGCATGCATTAAGGCTTTAGACGAAGTGATGCGGTGCCTCTACTACCGACTACCGTGCATTGTATTATGGCACAAATAAGGCAGAAATCAGAAATACAGAAATGTTTATTCTTGTAATTTATATATACACAGACAGATATTGGTGCGCATTTCTCACGAGTCTTTGCAGACATTACATGCAGGGTTACAACCAGGGTTGAGTGATATGTTTGGAATCATTATGATAGTATTAATATGGATGTAAGTGTATGCAAAATCGCACGCAAAGTAGTCATACTGGTGATCAATACAATAATTTTTTTTTTTTTTTTATAGTTGTTTATCAGATCAAACTCTTTAAATTGGGGATGCATGATATAGCAACTTATTTGGCTGATAACTGACACCAATACTGATATATCAACTTTTTACCTAACCAAAATGGAATTATCATCATATTATGCATAATCTTATTGTGACGGCCAATGCTTTTCAATTTATGCAATATTAATTCATTGTGCAAAATAAGAAAATTACTTCAATGTAGAGTTGATGTTTTTACATTTTTACTTGGTAAGTAAAAATAAAAAAATACAGTTTTTTTTTATGGGCAGAAATCAGCATATTGACAGATTTTGATTTTAAAGCCAATATCATCAGATACCGATGGCATGCATTTATTATAGTGCATCCTTATGTGTATAAACAAATGGCAGTTTTCAAAGACATTTCATTTACAAAAACAGTGGTTACATTTATGATCAACTAATTGATTAATTGACGTTACTGAACATCTCTTTAGGAGTTTTAAGACTTTCTTACGACAAGGTGATTAAATACATAAATGTTTTACTTTTATTCTGTTGATAATTTGACTGCAAAATGGCACACTGCTAGCAACAGCAAAAAAACATCCAAATTACAATTATTGTTCTACAATTAATCATTTGTGAATGAGACCTAGAAGATGTTTAAACATTTAAAATGATCTTAACATGTTTCTGTTTTTTTTCTCTCTCTCTCGTCAGAATGGAGGTGGATGGCTGGGACTCCAGTCTGGAGGAAGAGCTGGGTATTTCTCTGGATGAGCTGAAGAAGTGGATCGACGAGGCCGTGGAGAAGAGCGAGATGGTGCAGAAGAAAAAAGCTCAGCTGACGGAGCTCAAGAAATTGGTGGAGCAGAAAGAAGAAGAGGAGGCGAGAACGGACATGCTTCTCAACGATGCCAACTTGTAAGTAGCTGACGTAATTATTTTTCCAAAGTCTGTGTATTTTATTTAGTTAGAGACATATTTTCAGTCCAATACAGTATATTTACAGGGATACATCTCTTAAGTATTTTTGTATACCCAGTTAGTTGCAAGCATTAGTACTGTGTGCGTAACTGTGCCACGTTTTTGTCTTGGAAGGTCACTTTATCCATTTGAAAGAATTGAGGCAGCATGAGGCGTTATCTAAAATGAGACTGTTAGGTGAAGATAAACCTGGAGACACTATCGAACACAGGTATGATGTAAAAAGCCATTCTTTGACGGCACTTTGAGTGTACGTTGGAGAAGTCGAAACGACAATTGTTGAAGTTGTGGATTGTTGTGTAGAAGCTGGCTGTTAAAATCAGCTACTCTATAACCGGAAAATGTAAAAGTATCATTGACAGTGAAGGAGCGAGTTTTGTTCTTTCATTTTTTATGTAATTTTTAACTGAACATTATAAAGAAAAAGTTTCAGGGAATTTGCTGTATATGATGTTGAAAGTTTTAGTTTTGATTGAACATTGGCTAAAGGCATTTAAACAACGTTTTGTGTTGGAGTTTGTTAAGTCCCAAATTCTTAATATTGACAGAAAGATATTCAGTTTTATTGTTAATGCATATCAGTTCCAAATATCGGTTATCAGTCTCATGAAGTACTAATGATCGCAATCAGTCCTGAAAAAAAACTATCGTCACTTGAAAGTATCATTTTACTGACACAACAGCAGCGCTGTTGTCGTCTTTGTTAGTGACATAAAGCCACGCTTCGGACCGTTCCTTCCTCTCTGTCATGACTCCTCCTCGTTACAAGCTTCCAGCAGCATGGACACGAGTCGGATGATGTTTTGAGATTCACAGCTGTGAGGAAAACATCCTGAATTCAGTAAAAGAAACTGAGCGGAGGAGCTGATCCAGTACCAGTGCTCTCTTTGAAACAAATTTAAAATAGTTAAACTTCAATGTGGGAAACTGATTGGAGTAATTTTCATTGACGGCAACTGTGGAACGGACTGAGTGGGGGGCTGAAGCAATGTCCGAGCGTGACGCAGTTCAAAAAGCCGTACAAACACATGGTTTATACAAGCTTCGGTTATTGGTAATATGTACATATGTAAATATATTTGGTTATTTATGTTTGTGAATATGTAAAAACAAAACAAAAAAAAGAAACAGGAAGGCAACGGATGATTAATTAAACACCAGCAGGGGACAGGATTTAATAAGCTTATGCTTCTTACTGCTCCTTTTGGGACATGTTGAGAAAACTATGTGTTCAATTGTTTTGACTATTTTAGTTTGTTTTTGCTTTTTGTTTTGTTCTTGCGTGTTCGAAATAAAGCCTTCATATAATCATTCATTCATTCATTCATTCATTCATTCATTCTGGTATTGCTGCTGCACTAAAAAAAAATAGTCGTTTATTGGCTGAATAAATGTGGAAACACAGAATTTTATACATTGATGAAGAAGCCGTATTTAATGGGATTGGTAACATTATGGCCGATACACAACCTGCTTAATGTCTGCGGTGACACTGATCCACTGCACAGAAACTGTACAGTGTCTCTCTACAGTTCTTGTTTTTTGAGGCTCACGTGTTTTCTTCTTCAGGTCCATATTGGAGTGTGAAAAGCTCGTGAGGGAAACTTACCATAAGAACGGTCTCATTTACCGAGAGAGCAGCTCAGAGGACGAGGGGGGCGGAGGAGGCGTGTTGTCCTCTGAGGTCATCGAGATAGACGACGACGATGATGATGACGTCATCGCTGTTGGCTGTTGTAAGTCGTGCTACATTCACTTACGATCTCATCACTACTACGACGTGAAGACGACTCAGTTGATAAATATCTTTCGTTCTTTATGTTTTCAGTGGTTCCTCCAAAGACGCCCGTCACTCCCGTCAAAGATCCAGGGGTGAGAAAGCTTTGTTTTATTTCTATGTTTTCACGTTTTATTGTAAGATGTTCATTGTTTATTGTTTAAAAACTTATTTCTAACAAATGCTGTAGATTGTCCGCCATAAATGATGCAGCAGCTGAGACAATCAAACAATTTGTCGCCTTATGTCCTTTAATTGTAGCGCCATCCTGAGCTGAATCATGTGCCCTACTTTTGTAGAAATTTATATTTTGAGATATTGTATGTCACAAGGAAATACAACCAAACATTGTATCTACTATTACACTGCAGATTGAGTATAGTATAGTATAGTAAGTATATTTTTTTGGAAAATATGACAACTGAGCTATTCAGATGAAATGATTTAATCTTAAACTAAATGTTGTGCCCATGATTATCAATATGCATAAAAATGAATTTATACATTGTACAAATACAATATAATATAATATATACTGCATACTAGCAGCAGTTTTGAAGGTTTCTGTTTTAGGAGTTCCAAAACATGTGTTAAATGTAAGCTTTTGAAGTTATGCATTTTAAAACAAAATCATATTTGTGTTTATGCAGCAGAACTTTGACAAAGACTTGTAGAAATGATTACAAGGGAAACAATCTGGATATTGTTGGTTTGACAGCAAACATCGATGGAGGTGTGTCAGGGCTCAGTGTATGCAGATGATGACGTCATGTTTCTTTGTTTTACCAGTTAAAAGACGCCTCCACGGCGCTACAGAAAACAACACAGCAGGTGCAGAAGTTGGTCCAAATGGTCAACAAGCCTTCCCCAGGTGCCCCATTGCTCCGATCTCCAACACAGCCTCAATCCCAGTCAGGTGAGCACACACGTCCTCAGGTAATATTGCATATGCGTCACACCCGCGTGAAGGTATATTTGGTGCTAACCGTATGTGCGGCTTTTCTGATCCCTCAGGTATCCAGGCTTCAGTGCCGGCGGTGTTTGTATCCCAGGTTCCGTCTACGTCCATGACCCAGCCGAACCCGAACATTACAGAAGACGAGCTCCGAGTCGGGATGACCATTCTGGGAAAGAAACGCACCAAGACCTGGCACAGAGGCACCCTCGTAGCTATCAGCCCTATCGGTGCGTTACTGAAACATTTTTTTCTTCCCTTTAGTTCTTAAAGGCAGCTTTTAACAATTAACAGGGTTCCCATGGTCATGGAAAACCTGGAAAAATCACAAAATTTGAGTTGGGGAAAGTCATGGAATTAGTAAAATCCCTTAAAGAATTTGAAAAAGTCATGACATTTTTTTGTTGTATTGACATAAATTGTTACTGTTATCGTCTGTGGATGTCAGTGTAATGTAACATAATAAATAATTTTCTGCAGGCTGGCTGTTGATGTAACGTAGCTCTAGTATGTGCTGATACGTGACATACTGTCAACAATCACGTACATTTCTTCATTTTATCCCCAACATTTCCTCTGTGTATGTCAGCTGGCTGGAATTATGTTCAAATAGACTGTAAATCTTATATGTTTGAAAAATAATGTGACAGTGTGATTAAAAATGTAGGACCACGAATCCCAAAGTGTCCATACCCATGCTATGCCTCACTACTACTTTTAATTTTTTTTCTGCATTTTTAAATGGAGTCAAGCTGGTTTTATACATTGTGAATGGTCATGGAAATTATATTATGGGTCCTTGAAAAGTTCTGGAAAAGTTTTAAAACTTTGTTCATGAAAATGAATTAAGACTTCCAGCATATATTATTATGTATTTAGGATTCTGTGCTTGAGTGTTGCTGATCTGCCATCTTTAATTTGACACACTCTCTGTCTCTATGCAGGAAATGGTTTATTCAAGTATAAAGTAAAGTTCGATAAAGGAAAGAGTCTGCTGTCTGGAAATCACGTGGCCTTCGACTATAACCCCACACTGGAGATTCTGTATGTCGGTGCTCGTGTAGTTGCCAAGTACAAGGATGGCAACCTGGTGTGGCTCTACGCTGGAATAGTAGCAGAGATGCCCAACAACAAGAACCGTATGAGGTGAGCAGACGGAGAAAAAGGCTGAGGATGCTGATGGCATGTGTTTGGCTGATGTTAGAGTTTTACCAGTACTTCCCGAAGTCACTTCACAATTACATTTTCCAGGCCTGGAAAAGTCATTGAACTTAACGGTGAATTTATCTTCTGTAGCTGACGATGCAGCGTAGCTTTAATATGCACCGACGTGTGACAACATTTTGGTTTGTTTTTGTTTATTTGTTCATCAAGAAAGTGATAGGAGAGCAAACTTTAAATGGCTGTATTTTTTTCCCTGCCAATACCTGCATGTTTTCTTTGAAAAAAATTGTAGCAATTTTATCTTTTTTTTCCATATTAAAAAAAATATTTTCTCCTGTGTTTTTTTTCCAGTATGTTTTGTTTTATTTTATTTAAAAAACATCTGGTTTAGAAGGCATGTTTTCTTTAAAAATCACTAAAAATGAAACCATTTATCACAGCCAGAAACTGTAAAAATAGAAATGATTGTTGGATTTTTTCCAATGGTCCTTGAACACATCACATGGGACACTGAAATTTTGACTCTTATATGTCTGAGGAACGCTACATGAGTATGAGTGGGGCAAGGAACAAAACATTATGGGTCCTTGAAAAGTCAAAGAAAAGTTTTGAAATTAAAAAGTTAAAAAATCAAATGTATCCAAAATGTATTGACCATCAGTCAGGTTTTAAACAAATGCTCACTGGTGGACAAACCATTAACTATGATAGAGACACATCAAATATAGGGGATGTGCAAACACTTACATACCTGTTATAAGTAAAACATTTTGGCTGTAGTTAATATCTTGTATGTGTTTCAGGTTTTTGATCTTCTTTGATGACGGTTATGCTTCATATGTGACTCTACCTGAGCTGCACCCAGTTTGCCGACCATGTGAGTGCCCGTTTCTCTACATTTTTTGTGTCTTTTGTAGTCTGTAAAGTCTGGTAAATTTTAGCCATCACTATTTGGATGTTATATTAGATGTCAATGTTACGTCAGTGTAGTCTAACATGAGCTAGTGTACTTGTAATTCAGAATTCCACTTGTATAATACTGACGATAATACTATATACTGTTGTCAGCGCTTTGGGACGACTCATTTGAGGTTTGTAATGGTACCACTTTGCTAAAGATGAATGTTAATGTAGCCCCTGATGATTCCACTTTCTTTACGCCAATGATTATTCCTGTGAAAAGGAAATCTCAAGAACATTTTGAGGGAATTTCTTCAGTTTTTACGCAAACATGATGAGCATATTTGGTGTTAAGAGGTCAAGGTCACTGTGTCTTTTCATCAGTCTCATATTTGTTAACACGATATCTGAAGATGGCCTTAAGGGAGCTTCCTCAAATTTAGCATAAACGTCCACTTGGACTGAAGAATAAACTGATTCGAATCTGGTGGTTGAAGATCAAAGGTCAAGGTCACGGTGACCTTATAAAACATATTTTTGGGCATGAGTCCAAAACCTGGTTGTATAGATCATCTGTGCTGCAGAGGGAAGATGTGTGTGAGGCATCCATGTTTTCACAGACATGGATGTAAACTGTAAGTGGAGACATACATGTGGCGGTATATCTAGTTTCTTCTAGTGTGAAATCCGTTCATGTCTTATCCTGCAGCAGTAGAGACAGCTGCAAAGAGGAAGAAACACATACATTTTTAATTATGAGTTTGCACCCCTGTAATTGCTGTGATAAATTGGTTGTATGTATTTTGAAGCCAGTTGGTGATTTAAAATATATAGAATAAATAACAAGATTGAGATTATTCTGATTTCCACAGTGAAGCGTACATGGGAGGACATAGAGGACGCGTCGTGTCGAGACTTCATCGAGGAGTACATCACTGCGTACCCTAGCAGACCCATGGTGCTCCTGAAGGTTGGACAGATCATCAAGACAGAGTGGGAGGGAACCTGGTGGAAGAGCAAAGTGGAGGAGGTGGATGGTAGCTTGGTCAAGATCCTCTTTTTGGTACGTTGGTGTAAAAATGGGTGAAAAAAGCATTAGTTTAGTAGGACAGTGTCCACGTCAGTTTAACTAAAAGTGCTGAATTATAGTTCAGCAGCTGACAGAGTTGTTTGTGTTGGTCAGGATGACAAGAGGAGTGAGTGGATCTACAGAGGCTCCACCAGGTTGGAGCCGATGTTCAACCTGAAGATGACCACCGCCAACACGCAGGAGAAGAAGCTGGCTGGGCAGCAGAGGACACGACCTAACATGGGTAACATTTGAACTTTTGCACTGTTAACCTGTGTCAAAAAAAGCTTCATTTCATTTTTGTGATTTGTGTCTTTTAACAAGAAAACTTTAAAAACGTAAAACACTTTTTGTTAATACTTTGTTTTTATTCGTGTCTGCTTTTAGTAATTTTTTTATATAGATTTTATTGATTTTATGACCTTACAGCACAGTGTTCACCACATATGCAAGTACATCTCAGATTAGGACATGCCTACAGATAAATAAATAAAATAAATAATAACGATAACGTTAACAAAATAATAACAACGACACTTATAATAATAATAAAAATGATAATTTTGCAAGAATCACAGTTGAAAAAATAAAGAGGAGAAATTAAAAAAAAAATTAAGAAAGAAAAGATACAAAAGGGGAAAAAAACAAAAATAACACCATCTATATCTAAAAAGGCAGATATGTGAAGAGATGTGACCAAGTTCTGTCAAATAGATCATTGTCCCCCTTCACCCGTGCTGTTAGTCTTTCTAAGGGACAAGACATTGCATGTTTCGCTGTGCCACTGCGTGATTGAGGGAGGTTTGTCACTAATCCACTGCTTTAAGATACATCTCCAAGCGAGGAGTAAGAGTTTGTCACATAGTTTGAAACCAGTTTTGCTCAGATATAGTGTTTTTAGATGGTGAGCTCAGTATGAAGAGGCCTGGGTCTTTGGCTTTTAGGAATTTGCATTTTAACGTCATTTCTTGCTGTCTTTCAATCTCCAGGGGCGTTGAGGAGTAAAGGCCCAGTGGTTCAATACACCAGTGACGGACAAGTTGGAGCCTCTCCTGTCAAATCCCCACAGGCCTTGACCTCTCAGACACCTCAGCTTCAACAGCGTCCTCAACAGCCCCAACAACCCCAACAAACCCAACAAAACCAACAGAGCCAACAGAGCCTTCAGTCTCCTCAGCCCCCACAGCCTCAGCGTGTTGAGTGAGTGATGCTTACCGAACATCCAGCACTAAACACCATCAAATTCAAATGTGTAAACAACTGACGCGGAATAAGAATTTATCCTATGATGGAACAATCTCAATTATACAACAAAAGGACAGCTTTCTCAAAGTGAAATCAGTATCCTCTTAACACCCAGTTAGAGCTTCATCCTCAGTCTTATGGAAAAATTAACGGTGCCAAAAACAAATTTGCAAAAATGGGGAAAAAAGTCTTTGTATATTTGAGATACTGCATCGACACAGTGTTTCCATTTTAAATACTTATCGTTAAGCTGTGCTGCTGCTAAATGATGCTACATAGAAATCGCCCCATTTGCTATCTTTACTTATAAGCAGCCAGAATCCGGGATGAGCTAGGTTTACGCATCAGACACTCTCAGATAATGGTGCCATGACTGAATGGTCATAGATCGTTAGCGTTTGATTTTCATTTTAAAAATTGCAAATTGCAGCACAAACTCAACATTCACTGTTATATTCATGGTTTACTGCCAACCTGACCTGATCATTTACTAAGATTTTTTGTGCCTTTTTTAAAAAAAAATAGAGGGCAGTTTTGCACCTCCTCTTCTCCCCTCATAAATAACAAACAGTGCCTTTCACTAACTACCGATGCAGGCCGGCACAGTGACTGGGAGCATGTGTTAATGCCTCGGCCAGTTCAGGTCCAGTTGATGTGTATACATGAAAGCTCGATTTCCAATTGCATTTTGTAGGAGTGTTTGAGAAATTCAGTTTAATATGATTTCAGTTGGACTGACATGTTTGCGTGTATTTTTACAATTCCAGGTAAGTCGGACTAACAGAGTAATTCAACTTTTTCAAACATCACATGAAAGTACTGTTTTATGAATTCAAGTATTCAATCTTAGTTTTTTCAGCTTCATCAACTCCTGATGGAAGACAAAAAACATTAAAAACTGCCACGTTACACATGTTGGTTTGATGTTTCGTTTACAGAAATATTACATTGATAATGTAGCCATTGAAGCCTTAAACTCAAATGATATGAGAAGAAGTGGACTGTATTGATATTGACTGACTGTTTCTCTCCTAACTGTTTCAAGCAACAAACATCAGATGGCAAAAAAGAGTACTTCTCCGTTTGTTCCCGGGGTGGGCGGCACTCATGCCTCCAAAATCATGCAGTCTCTTTCCACCAGTCCCAGCAACCTCACCAAGTGAGTCCACGTTACTGTTTGGTCTAATAATTTGCTACTTGTGACGCGGAAAAACAAGTGCTATCGACAGTGATTTCATCTTAGATGTAAACTAATCTTTTTCTCTTTTCTTTGTCAATTCACAGTGTAAGAATGCTGAGTACACAAAATACTGGTTCGCCCACTTTCACACAGCCTTATCAGAGACTGATGCCCACTTTGGCTCCCATCCCCCCCATGACCCACACGATGGCCACCATCCCACATCAGCCTGCATACCGCGCCCCGACAGACCGCATCTTCTACCTGGCACACACCTGTCAGCCTGCCTGTCTGAACCGTGTCCGACCTGCAAAACCAGACATGCACAGAGGAAAGAACCCCCTCCTCACACCTTTACTGTACGATTTCAGACGCATGACGGGACGACGCAAAGTCAACCGCAAGGTAAATTCTCAAGGAAGAGAAGACGAATGTCATGGATATGTAAAGTGTAGAGTTTCTCTAAGCTTTAAACATTCGTTTTTGACTCAACATCCTTGCACTTAAACTGAATTGTACAACTCTTGTCTTCTCCATGTCCACCCCTCAGATGTCCTTCCACGTGATCTACAAGGCGCCGTGCGGGCTTTGCCTGCGTAACATGGCAGAGATCCAGCATTACCTCTTCCAGACGCGCTGTGACTTTATATTCTTAGAGATGTTCTGTCTAGACCCCTACGTGCTCGTGGACCGGCCCTTCCAGCCACAGAGGCCGTTCTATTACATTCCCGACATCACCATTGGAAAGGAGGACATCCCGCTCTCCTGCGTCAACGAGATCGATTCCACGCCGCCTCCTAAAGTAGCCTACAGTAAGTGGGATGGATTTATTTTTGCCTGGGATCAGACAGGGATCAGAGTGCACAATATTTTTTGCCTTTCAAATTGATCATTGTTTCAGCTTAGTCAAGTTATGACTTGAGGAGTATAACTGCTCATCTAAAAAATGTTGAATCAAGCTTTTTGTGACTCCAGAGCAAGCTGCATTAAACCATTTCTGTCAGCGTTGGTTTGGTCTGAACAAAACACTTCAATTTTATGTTAAACTTGAAAACATTAAGAAAAACCTTTCAGGAAGAAGTGATCTTATCAGATATTTGTAGCTCGTTCCACATCTGTGTTTGACGCTCCAGGCTACATTAATGCAACCAGCGTAACACTTCCAACTTTGGTTAAACTGGTCGATGCCACTTGCATTGTTTGTAATATAGGAAATGAAATAAAAAAAGACATTATTAGGGATTTCCCAAACAATTTTAGAAATTGCAGAGTTTTTCATTGTAATTTTACAATAAGTCAAAGGAAAATGTTAAAATTCCCAGAAGCCTTACGTTTTTCCTCTGTTATTATGCCTTTGCATTTCCAGCATTACGTGACACGCTCGCTAGCATTAAATTGTTAGCCTCAGTGCCTTCTAGCAGCTGTGCTTGCATGACATAACCACTTGAAGTCAAACATTTTGTGTACAGGGCTTCCCATGTGGTTACCATGAGCTCACAAGTTTAATTTGAAGGCAGCAATAGATTAGACTGTTTTTTTTTTGTTTTATTTTTAACTGTCATGAATGCGATACAGAAGTGCAACGCTAAATCAGTGCAGTACTCTTATATTCTTGCTGGGACTTAGTCAAGTGAAATGGCAGATTTCATGCAATACTTCAACCGATTAAAGCTTGCTTGTCTTTCATGACTTGTGTGCGATGTACAGAGGTGATCAGGAAGGAGGTTCAAGGGGCCAATTTCACTGTTTTTCCTGACAGCAAGATTGTAGAAGTTGTCAAACTAGGTGAGAAAGGGCGAAAAGTTAGTGGTCCAGCGTGATGCTGCGCCAGTTGTTCTCCACTATGACTGTCAAAACTGTTGTGCTTTTAACGCTCGTTTACTTCTCCAAAACCCTCACGTCTTTCAGTATTAGCAATTATTGGGCTTATATTGTGTTGTTTAATCCTGGCATTAGTTTGTTCACTAGTGGGTGAGGGATACAAGACGTTTGTACATCTTAACATCATGGAGGGACATAAAAACTAATTCCACACACCTGCAAAGATTCAGTCACAGCACACTAACAGTGTTGGTCGTTGTATGATGAAAACATTTCCTTCTACTTTTGTGTTTCGTTTTCTTTCTGTTATATCCCCCATTTGCTCCTGTATCTTTTTTTAGGTTATTATAATTTGTGTTATTTGTTTATCTATTCTTTTTATTTTTGCAAGCCCTTTAGCTTTTCACTTCACCAAAAGGAAATGAAAATGAATTAAAAACCATTACCCATCCATGCAGCTGACTTTTGTTGCCCTCAGATCCTTTTGAAAATCACAGTGCAATATTTAATTGCTTCCTCTCTTCTCTTCAAGGTAAAGAGCGTATTCCTGAAGATGGAGTATACATCAACACAAGTCCAGAGTTCCTGGTCGGGTGTGATTGCACGGACGGCTGTCGAGACAAGTCAGTGAAATCGTTCACCCGTGACCCGTCATTTTTCTCGTTTCTCTCAGTAATGTTAATTTGCTGAACCCAGGCCTTTGTGTCTTTGTTACAGGTCCAAATGCTCTTGCCACCAGTTGACCCTTCAGGCAACCGGTTGCACACCGGGGGGACAGATCAACCCAAATGCTGGATATATGCACAAACGATTAGAGGAGTGCCTCCCCACAGGGTCAGACCTAAACTCTCACTCTTTATGTCCTCATTACTGTGGAATATAACAGCGGATGTAGTTGTCTGGTCTCTTAGGCCATTATCGCTGTCTGATTTTTTTCTCTCTTTCAGGATCTACGAGTGTAATAAGCGGTGCAAATGTTGTTCTCAAATGTGCACCAACCGGTTGGTGCAGCACGGCCTGCAGGTGCGCCTCCAGCTCTTCAAGACCCAGAACAAAGGCTGGGGGATCCGCTGTCTGGATGATGTGGCCAAGGGTTCTTTTGTATGCATTTATGCTGGTGAGGATTCATGGTTTTGCAAGGACAGAGACGATAAAAAACAGGCACACATGGATCTTTGCTCATTGCTAATCCCCCCACAGGTCCGATTGTGCTTATTGTTTTATTTGTTTTAATCTTTTATTTATTGATTTTTGTTTGGATTATGCTGCTGTTTTATTATTTTAATTCTTTTAACTGGTTTGGATTTCACTTATTTTATGTATTTGTTTTATCTTTGTAATGTGCTTGGAGTCAGTGTTGTTTTTGTCTGTGCAAAGAGCTCACTGAAACAAATTTTAATCGACTACGTTGATATGACAATAAAGTTTTGAACGTTTGAGTCTTTACATTACAATATCAGGTGACTTGATTGCAAAGTGACATTCTCCTTCCTCTTCCACTTTACCAGGTAAAATCTTGACAGACGACTTTGCCGACAAAGAAGGTCTAGAGATGGGCGACGAATATTTCGCCAATCTTGACCACATAGAGAGTGTGGAGAACTTCAAGGAGGGCTATGAGAGTGAGGCTCACTGTTCGGACAGTGAGGGGAGCGGCGTGGACATGTCGAGGATAAAAATTCAACCATCCGCATTGGCTTCAAACCCTGTTGGGAGACCTCCCAAAAAGGGTGAGTCGAAGTCCACAGGTGAGATTTTAAGCGGTCCCTGATGTTCCTGGTGAAATCTTCTGCCATGTTTGTTCTTTTGACTCCAGCTGGCATTTTATCCTCCTCCTTCTCCACATGATTTTCACGTTTTTATGTCTCCGAGCTGGCGACAGCAGTGACCAGAAGCATTCGTTTTTGGGGTGTCTGTTGCAATCTCATAAATGCAATGTCTCAGGAATGCTTTGAGGGAATTTCTTCAAATGTGGCACAAACAGACATGTGGGCTCAAAGATGCACTGATTAGATTTTGGTGGCAATAACTCAAGAATTCATACACTTACAAAACTTCACAAAAATGCCTGATAGGATAAAATGATCAAGTAATGGCATTTTATATCCAAAACATCAACTTTACTGTGACATCATAATGTTCTGCAAAATCGCTTGCCGTTATTTAACACCATAGGTCAGGAGCAAAAGGGGAGAGATGTGGTCAGATACTGAATTTGTGACTCTGATCTTGGGTGTCCATCTTGAAACTGTGCTGATTGTATGGATTTTCTGCGCTGCCGAATTGAAGATGTATCTAAGTTTTTGAGTTTGTGTGCTGTCCTGGTCCTCTGGAAGTCACCACAAGCTCATTGCACCATGTGATAGAGCTCCACTGTGCTCTTGTGTAAAAATAGAAAATCTATAAGCAAAGACAGAGTTTTCTCCATGGAAATTATTCACTGGAATCATACCTGCCAATATAGTAATAGCTTCATTTTACAAAAAATACACTGAACACCATTTGTTAAATTCCCTCAAAGCATGGACAGTCTGAACAGACATGGACGTAAACTGCAACTTGACTGGTCAGCAGAGACATACAACCACAAAATCTATTGTAGTAGTTGTAGTTTTTCTTATCTGTCACAGCCCAAAGCCAGAGCTCATCCGGAGACAGCAATGACGACGATGACAAGGATTCAAAGAGCGAAGATGAGAGCGACAGTTCAGACGACACGTTTGTAAAGGACAACTACTTCAGCTCCAGCTCCGTGTGGAGGAGTTACACCACCCGTGGTCAGGTCAAAGGCAACAAGGAAGGTGAGCTGGAAGGTGGCATCTTTAGGAAGTGAGGGAGGATGTCAGTGTTTTTATTTAAAAGAACAGTTTAACATTTTATGAGACATAATTATAGTATGTCAGGGTTTGATTAAGTTATTGATTTATGTAACAAAATATCAGTCTTTTTTGCAGATTTAATGTATTAGATGCTACTTGTTAAGTAGTGACCTTTCGAGGAGCTGTTAGGTCGATTTTGGTTTTTTTGTTTTTTTTTTAGAGCCAGGCCAGCGGGTTTTCTTTGTTTCCGGTCTTTATGCTAAGCTAAACTAACACAACACATATTTTGTAATGAGGAAATATCGACAGTGTTTCTCTTGCATTTATTCAGTGAATCCAAAGGTGGGTTTTGAAGGTTTTTGTCTTCTCTCTCTTCACACAACTCTCTCCTTCCTGCTCCAGGGAGTCAAGACAGTAAAGATGGACTGAACATGTCGGCCAGAGGAGCCGATGGCGACAAGCCGCCGTCTATGCCAGAGGAGACGGGGAAAAGCAAAGTGGCTTCTTGGCTCACCAGCCAGGGCCTGAAGAAGGTGAGTTCAGAGAAGATGAAGCAAGAATAATGTTTCATGGGACTGAGCCTTTTTAAAATAATGGCAGTGTCTCACACAATATTCAAACATTATCCTGCTGATTCTGCTCATCAGACTGCTTTGCTTAGATATGATATCTTTTTTCAGAGGATGGATTGTAAAATGCAGCTTTTATTACAGGAGATTTTATGCTGTGATTGTCTTTAAAATGAGCGTTAACATTTTCTGTTTTCCATCACAGGAACCTGGAGACAGCAAAAGGTGTGTTGGACTTTCAGAAATATGTTTGAACTGACATTTAGTTTTTTTCCGGATTTGAAGCATATTTTATTTAACAGTTTATCGGCAACTGTGTGAACAATAACATCACCCAAAGTGAGTTTTCTGTTAAGGTGTGTGTGTGTGTGTGTGTGTGTGTGTGTGTGTGTGTGTGTGTGTGGGTGTGTGTGTGTGTGTGTGTGTGTGTGTGTGTGTGTGTGTCCTGCAGTCAAGGGAAGTCAGAATCAGGGAAGAAGCAGGATGTGATGACGCTCTCTGACAGTGACGATGTTCAGACCATCAGCTCTGGATCTGACGACAACAAGGACAGAGAGAAAGTCACCCCGGGTGAGGAGTAGAGAAAATACTTTAACTCACACCACACTAATAATAAACGCATGGTTTTCACTTTTTTCACTTTTTATTATTTTCTTGCTGCTGTTCTGGCTCAGGTGTGACGAAGAAGCAGGTAGCAGTGAAATCTACTCGTGGCATCGCCCTGAAGAGCGGCCACGGGATGATGGTTAAATCAGGTGCGCCTGGAGGCGGAGGAGGGCCGGGAGGTCAGGGAGGGAAAACAGGACAGCAGGGACAGACTGGAGGAGGCGGGGAAAACACTCCCAAAAACACCCGCCTGTTCTTTGACGGTGAGGAGTCCTGCTACATCATCGATGCCAAGTTGGAAGGAAATCTCGGGCGTTACCTCAATGTAAGTATTTCACCTACAGAATCTCTTTTAAGTCACTTTAGTTTTGTTCTGATGTGTTTCTCTTTTTTCATCTGTCTCCTCTTCGTGTTACAGCACAGCTGTAGTCCTAATCTCTTCGTCCAGAATGTTTTTGTGGACACACACGACCTGCGGTTTCCCTGGGTGGCGTTCTTTGCCAGCAAGTGAGTTTTGAAACATATTTTAAATTTGTCACAGAGCCTGTTAAGAGTTTTTGTCAACGATGGTCGGGTTTATGGGGTGTTCAGACTAGAGAAAACATAAAGAGTGAGCTTTTAATCTGTCCCAAATCCAGCTAGTAGTCCAGGAGAAGGCAAGTATTAAGGGACAGTTCACTCCCAAATCGAAATACATGTTTTCCCTCTTACCTGTGGTGCTGTTTATCAGTCTAGATTATTTGGTGTGAGTTGCTGAGTGTTAGAGTCTCGGCTGTAGAGATGTCTGCCTTCTCTTTAATATAATGGAAGTAGATGCAGGGCTGGGTGATAAAACAATAATGATTTCTTTCTCTGTATAATTTACCTCAGTATAGACATAATAAATGTGAAGTAAATCATCAAAATAATTACTCCGCACATACGCACAAAGAGGGCTGCGATAATGACCTTAAATCCAGTTGCCACCCACAATTAAGCAGCAGAGGAAGATGCAGCAGCAACTAACACCGCTGAGCCGGTTAACGTTAAAGCTCAGCCGAGGAGGACGCCGTTAACGTTTACATCTCACACTGTCCCCAGCCTCTCGTCCATGAGTAGATGCACGCTTCTTTCTGTGTGGTGGTACTACTTTTGGAGTGGACTCTGTATTTTTAATCAAGACCGGTCGAGACCACAACAGATTCATTTGTTAACATACTTACTGTGATTTGATGCAAAACTTCCTTCCTGAAGTCCAAATAATCACGTAAGTCATTTGTAGTTTTTTTTTTGATGGATAACTGCCGTCACTCATGTGGGAGCAGATCCATGAAGACGACATGTAGAGAAGCAGTTTGTTTGGAGCAGAGATGCGTCTGTTATCCAGTATGGCTGCCTTTAAACACGGAGAATTCATATGCAAAACTACAAACAAAAAAAACACTCGGCACACTCTGGTCTCAGTCAAGTCTTAGTATGGTCTTAACTACAACATGAGGCGATACACTTAGCGGATTTAATTTGGTAGAAAGAAAATAGTTCCTACGTGAAACTGCTCACAGCAAGGTCTGTGGATTATCTTGAATAACCGGGTCATGATTTCCAGAAAGAGACATTGTTGTCGAGTTTTTCAAATGAATTTTTTTGGCGCTTTGAGCACCAAAAGCCGAGTGCTGTCAAGCCCCATTATATTGGAGAGAAGGCAGACATCTCTACAGCTGATATCTCCTACATTCATCAACTCACACCGAAAGAATCTGGATTGATAAATAGCGGCATTACAGGTAAGAGGACAAATTATGTAGTGTTGATTTTTTTGTGAACTGTCTTTTTAATGTAGTAATTAATGTGTAGTGTCTAGAAATAAACTTATTGATAGGTTTTGTCCTGCACTCACTTGCCTGCGTGTGTTTCCTCGTGCAGGCGGATCCGTGCCGGCACAGAGCTGACCTGGGACTACAACTATGAGGTGGGCAGCGTGGAGGGGAAGGTGCTGCTCTGCTGCTGTGGATCCACTGAGTGCAGAGGAAGACTGCTGTGATCTGAAGACGTCATGGACTTCACTGCCTCTGATATATATGTAGGAAACTTAGAGGAGCCCTTCAACACTGTAACTTTGTGGGTTTAATTTTTTTTTTTAAGTTGATGTATGATTTTTATTACAGCTGTTCTGTTGCCTTTATTTTATATAAACCTGTTCCCTGATTTGTCTCATTTTACCCATGACGTTATTTTCTTTACATCTGAATAAATGCATTTTTCTTCAGTGAATCTAAGCACCCACAGCTGCTTATTCACAAAACGACAAAGACATTTAAAAAAGAGGAATAGTACAATGTAAACTAAAAAAAAAGACAAATTTAACTGAAATAGCAAATGAAGCTCATGTTCGCAAACACACAATTGAATTTTAAACAAAATTCAACACCATATTGTTAAAATATTTAATGTTGAAAAAGCATTTTGTTTTATGTGACTAATCTGGAGAAAAATATTTAATTATTTGATAATCAGCAGCTTTTCTTAATCTATTTTACTATTCTCTTAAATAAAATGTCCCACAGTTACATTACATTCTGCATTTAACACTGGGACTTTATGTTCAGTATCTTTCGGTGTGACCGACCAACCGGCTCCTCTCAAACAAGAAATAAACAAACCGACGATCAAACGCTGTAAGGCAGCGGGCGACACCTCCGCTCTGCCACAACAGCTGCAACTTACCAACTGTTTTCATCGACTTTCTGTAAGATTTTGTGAAAATGTTTTATTACCCCACAGTTTTGAGGCGTCACACAGGATGTTTCTCTACAGTCTGGTGAGTAAAAATCTTTTCTTTGAGTTGGTGGAGTAAAAAGGGACAGCGGTGTTTTTGTCACTGGGGTGTTAGCTCTTTTATTAGTCCGTTATTAAGGTGAAATCTCTCACAGTGGATTGTCTTTGTTTTGGAGACTCGATTAAACGCTGTTGGTTTGTGAACTGGACGTTGATGCATATTACAATTATAGATTAAAATTATAAAAAATAATTTAATAGTCTTGAATATAAAATGAAGCCTATTATGAATCTTCTGCTTCAGCCTTTCTTTAGTTTTTGGGGATTACCAATTAAGCAAAAACCTTATTTACCAAGTGAACAACTGCATCATTATTAATGTAAAATCTGGCAGAATGTATAAAATTTCTGTTTGTCTGTCAATTTTTTTTTTTTTTTGTTCTTTGGTGAATAAAAAAGCGTGTAGATTAAAACCAACGCACTAAAAATTTTTTTTTTTTTTAAAGTTTCTCTAGTTTTTAGATTATGCATAATTTCTGAGCATACACACTTGCACATGTAGCCTGTAGTATTAAAAAAATATGCAGGTGCATCAGTGCAAAAGAAAACAGACATCTGGCAACATAAACGCTGCGAAAACAACAAGTGTGAACCTTTGAAGTCTTTTTACAAAAGACAACAGCTTTGAAGATGAGGTGAAGGTCAAAGGTGAGACAAAATGAGAAAAAATGCATGCAGGCTTGTAGCTGCAGATGTGACTGAAATGAGTGCACCAATTATTTTATGTTAATATCTTTAATTCAAATTTGATATACTTACAAGACCATGATAACTAAGTACAGCAATGTCAGAGCAACTGACCACAATGTCAATATAGCAATTCAGGATTTAAGCAAAAAAGAACAGTTTAAATATAATAAATACTATAATGAATTCACAAAAAAAAATCTTAAAGATTAACTGGCTTCCTTAAGTCAGCAAGATGGTTTTTTTCCCAACAATTTTGTGCCGAGTTTGTGTATGTGAAGCAAGAATTTTGCCTTAAAAAATAAAATAAAACAAATTTATAGAAAGCACAGATGCTTTAGCTAATGCACAAATATCCATAAACAACATAAAAACCATAAGCAACATAAAAACAGTGACAAAAGTGTAGCCTGTTTCATAAAATCTTGTTAAACTTCTGAAGGCTGTAGGATGGTGGTGTTCTGGATACGTTGGTGTCTTAAATTGCCTCCCACAGTGTCCCTTTATTGATCACATACTTTATGACAATAAAACTGTTTCAATGATTAACCACGTAATTGGTTGGTTGCCAAGTAATTTAATGATTGATATGAATGATTTTTGAGAAAAAATAGTCAAAATTCTCTGATTCCAGCTTCATAAAGGTGAATATTTTCTTGTTTCTTTATGAAAACGAACTAAATATCTTTGGGCTGTGGAAAAAAATGAGACATTTAAGGATGTCATCTTGTACTTTGGGAAACACTGGTAGATATTTTTCACCATTTTATGTCATTTTCTAGCCCAAACAACTGATCGATTAATTTTGAAAATAATTGACAGATTAATCGGCAATGAAAATAATGTTTGGTTGTTATAGACCTAGATGGTTATGTGATAAATAAATTGTGCCATTTAGAGAAAATCAGCTACACGTGCTTTTTTCCAGGGCTGTTTTTAATTGTTTGCCAATAGATTGCTGTAAGAACCTGACTGTGTGTGTGTGTGTGTGTGTGTGTGTGTGTGTGTGTGTGGTTGAAGGTTTATCTTGCTCCAGCAGCTCGCTGATTACAGTCCAGATTATTTGCAGGTCTGGTTTCAGACGTGTCAGATTACTGAAAGCTCTGATGAGTTAAATGTGATCATATCGCTGCTCTGTGTTTGTTTCAGGCTGGTCGCTACAAAAGGCATCAGAGTGACTCGCCGGGATTTCCTAAAGGTCAACGTCATCAGCACCTGGTAAGATTTTATTTTTCAGTCCTTGTTACACATTTATAATTGGCTGAAGTGTGAATCCGTCCAGTTACATTAAAACTATTGTCCACACAGCGACGACATCATGAGTTACGTGCTGGAGCAGGTCCCGCCACCTCGGCCTGATCTGCCACGACCTCGCTTCTCCCTCTACCTGTCCTCGCAGCTCCAGTATGGCGTCATCGTGGTCTACCACCAACAGTGTGCTATCTTCCTGAGTAAGAAGCGATCAGCTGACTGAAGGAAAGAGATGAAGTGATCTGGTTCCTGACTTTGACTTTGTGTCTTCCAGATGAACTTCAGTCCATCGTGGGCCAGCTGCTGAAGCGGAGGACGTCCCAGAACATTGATATGGATGTGCAGAGCAGGTGAGGTGCACTTACAGACACAAAGCATGGATGTGCGTTTTCAGGGGAACTCAGGGGACAACTTCACATGCAATTGTCCCCTCTCAGTAAAAACATGAAAGCAAAGCACTTTGATATTGTCCAACTGCTAGAAAGCAACTCACAAACACAACGATATCTCCAGTAAGTTAGGTGGTGGCAGTAATGTAAGTACTGCATTCACCTGAGAAAAAACACAAGTGCTCTGTCTTTTTGAATTAATGGGATTATTACCTCAGAATTTTATTTTATTTTTTTTTAAATAAACAAGATATTTAAATTTAAAGCTGAGAACTCAAAATGAAAATTTATGGGATTATTTTCTAATTGATTCGAAATATTTTTCAATAAAACTTTTGTCATAATTCCAAGATTATAATCTTGTTTGGAAAACCTATAATTTATGAGATTATGATTTTTTTTTTTTTTTTGTCAATATTTTATTTCATTCAATTTTAAAACAAAAACAGGGCAGAACAGGTCACCATACAATGCAATATTTCATGGTTGCCACTTTCAAAATAACTCTAGTCTGTCGGACATTATGTGACAATATAACAGTGAGGTAAAATGAGTGTGTAGACATTAGACTTATTCGCACATTCAGACACGTCTAAGTCTCTGTGGAAGTGGAGTAACATGGCACTGAGCTAAAAAAGGGCCCCAGATTCTCCAAAAAGAGTTTGCTCTTGAGATCATGATATAATAAAATCAATAAACAAGCAGTTTTTTGACATAAAATCTTTTCTCAGAATTCTGAGATAATCTATTTATTTTTAAAAACAGGCGATTTATTTTTCTTAGAAACTTTTCTTTTAATTCAGAAGTAATATTCTCATTATCTCAGTAAAAAGGTTGTTTTTTTCTAACGTTCATGCATGTTGCTGCCGTGCTTCCTGTTTCTCTCAGACACGATCTGGACTTCCCCGATGCCCTGTCTCTCCTGGAGAATGCAGAGGGAGCTCCTGACCCTTTCTTTGGAGTGATGTTCATGCAGGACGCCATGCCCAGCCCCAATACACTGATACGGGTACCCAAATACAGGAGATTTAATACTTAGCAGACATTTTTAAGTGAAGCTAAAGCTGTACATCATCTTAATGTGTGCGCTGATGAAGCGACTGTACTCTGTGTACTCAGATGGGTCAGGGGTATCTGAGAGAGGCCTCTCCAGAGCATCCTGAGCTGATTCCTCCAGCTGCTGCGGCTGCGGCTGCGGCTGCGGCTGCGGCTGCGGCTGCAGGAGAAAACGGTAAGCCTTGATGTGCTGTAATAACATGGAAATAATGATCTCTTCAGGGCACTGGGTCAGTGCAGCAGCTGAAAATAAAATGTCATGTTAAAAATAACTGTAGAAATGATGAATTACCACACAAATTAATGAATAGAATAAGATTCCCAAACAAAGAAATAGGGGTAACGAGGCTAATTGGGGATATTTTGAACTGATAAGATAACACTTTAATACAAGAACGATACAAAGACTTTAATGAGTAAAGCAAAGTGCACATCAAGCTGCAACTTCAGGTAAATGTCTGTGTGTATTTTTGCACAAAGGACTGGATTTTGTCTCCCATTACTTACACTCAGGGTTTTCACGGTCATGGAAATCCTTGCGTTTCTAAGTGGCATTGTTGTTGCAACTACCAATAACACAGGAGCTTTAAACAAGTCTGTAACAATAAGTAATTGCTCAAAAAAACCCTCAAAAAAGCTTAAATCTAACACGCCTGAAGCTGTAGGAACCGAGACTGCAGCTGATTCAGAAAAAAATGTTCAAAAGTGACCTTGAGACTGACCTTGAATACTTCAACACGGCCAGCATGAACAAAAGAATGATTACAGCAAGCGTTATTGAATCCTAACAGAAGAGCTCCGTCGTTATCTGATTATCAGCGTTAATTAAATGTCAGCAGAAACACAAAAACATGCTCAGAAATGTGCAGAATGTCAGATTGTTTCCAGTGAATCACAGAAATACCAGCAGGTCACAGAAATAGACGGCGCTGCAGAGAGCGCAGAGATACTGCAGGTCAGGGCAGAGCACACTTCAGCAGCATCCTCCTAATTGGCTGAGAGGTGTCAGGAAGTGTTGTGTAGCCGCGTGTCACTCGGCAGAGGAGAGCACTTTAATTGCAGCTTGATGAGTTGCGTCGTCTCCTGCTGTTGCTGCTGAAATCGCGGCTTTATTTTTATTTTTTTATTAATGTCATCCCGCAGGCATAACTGCATCTCCAGACCACATTACTCTGAAAGAGACGGAGCCTTTCACCATCCCCGCCGCAGAGGTACAGCCGTCAGAAAGCTCAAACACGCACACGTTTTTCTGTCCTGCAGGTTTTCACTGTCGTCCGTCTCTTCTCTTTCTTCTTCTCGCTGCTAGTTTGAGGGCGAGGACCTCGTCGATCAACATCCAGATACTATTGCTATGCTCCTGGCTGAACCAGGTCACTTTCCTGAAGGTGCGTGGCAAAACTTTAAGATCCTTTCTCTCCTGACACAAAGGTGACAATAAGATTGCATTTCTTCAAGGTTCCCATGGTCATGAAATTCCTGGAAAAGTTATAAAATTAGAAAAACTGGTTTCCAGGCCTGGAAATGTTTTGAAATACAGATTGTTTTGGAAAAATGTTGAATATATTCTTTTGAATGAAATATTTTGTTGTTTAAAACGTGTTTTTAAGGGCAGACTGGCGGCTCAGTGGATAGAGCGGGCGCCCCATGTGCAGAGGCTTTGTCCTTGCCAAAGCAGCTGCGGGTTCGATTCCGGCCTTGGCCCCTTTGCTGCATGTGGCCCCCTCTCTCTCTCCCCCTCTCACACTTGTGCTGTCCTATCAATTAAAGGCAAATATGCCAAATCTTGAAATATGCTCTTAAAAGGGGCGCCTGGTGGCGCGGGGAGTGGAGCGGTCCTCGTCGCAGCGGTTGCGGGTTCGATTCCAGCCTCGGCCCTTTGCTGCATGTGGCCCCCTGTCTCTCTTCCCCTTTCACACTTACACTGTCCTATCAAATAAAGGCATTAAAAAGCCCCAAAAAGATCTTTAAAAAAAATGTTAAAAAACTCAAAACATGTCTGTGAAAAAAGGTTCCTTGAAATGACTAATTTCAAATCTAGTGCTATTTCAAGTGAACAGTGATCAGACATAAAACCTTCGATTATCAAGATTCAAAAACATCCAGACTTTCTGGGCCCTAACAAACGCTCCGATCTGTTGGCACATTTATCTAGTTGGTGGTGGAAATGTCTGATGAGGGAATAAAGTTAGTAATCACTAATACAAATACCTGCCTGTTCAATAATGTATGCCGTTATTGCAATACAGGTCAACGTTTTTTTAATTAACTTTACTAAAGTTATTGAATTGGTAAATACGTGTTGGAGCTTTGTTTCTTGTAACAGGAGATCTGGAGATGCGAAGAAAGGAAGCGGCATCAGAAGAGCGGGAGACGGAGTTAGAGAGGGATGTCAGAGATGAAGTCCTGGAGGAGGAACAAAGAGAGCTGATGGGAACCGCAATTGAGTAAATTTCCATTATGTATAAAAACATCAGCACACATCCAAACAGGCGCACACTGACCGCGTCTCGCTCTGTGTCAGCTTACAGCCCAGCACTCTCCCCAGTGAGGACGCCACGCTGCTGCCTGAGGAGGAGCCGGTCCCGTCTGTGGAGAAGCCTGGACCCCCCTCAGACCAGCTCACCCCGGTCTCTGTCCCCGTCCCTCCCTCGCCGCCGTCTGGAGCGGAGGAACGCCAGCGACCGGCTCCACAGCCAGAGGTGACAGCGTTTGTGGTTTTGGTCCATGATAATATCTTTAAATCCATTTCACTCTCTGATAACCTGCAGCGATGGAAACAAACGTTAGAAAGTGATAAATAATTGTTGTTAGCAGAAATCCATCAAGCCTGCACGTGTAAGTGTTAATACGCAGCGGTGAGAGTTGTGCTCAGAGCTTTTACTTAAGTAAACGTCATAATTTCACAGTGTAGAAATACTCAATAACAAGTAAAACTACTCAAGTAGAAGTACAAAACTATTGTCATCAACCTAAACTTAAGAGAGACGTCTGCTTTCTCTCCGGTGAAGCTCAAAGTGCCAACCACTTTATTAATAAACAGGAAAGTATGCAACAGTCTTTATTAGGAATAACCCCTTTAGATGCCCCATCTCATTTTCCACGCGGTCCTCAAAATAAAAATCTGGTCCAGGGGTTTAAAAGTCTGTTGGAGGTTTTTTTCTGATGAGTGAAAGAGCGATGTAAAAGTAAATGTCGAGCTGAAGGCAGATGAACACCAGCAAAATGGATTTTCCACAACCTGAGCCGACCCGAAAGTTGCTCTGATTACAGAGAGGCATCCAGACTGCAGTCTGCAGCCGGAGGAAAGTTCTGCTGCATTAACGCTCTGCACTCCTCCTTTACCCAGGATGCACCTCCTCTCGAGGCGAGGACGAGGACGAGGAGGAGGAGGCAGCTGATCTTCGTCGACCCGGAGACGCAGATCCCTGAGGAGGAGATGCACCAGCAGATCGACGACCCGCTGACTGAGACCGGACCTCCTTTTCTTGTACCTTCCTCTCAGGGGACGGTCCCAGCCGCTGAGCTCCTCAACAACCCCTGCACCTGTCAGTCACACACCTGCGAAAAACACCCTCAAATGCAAATTTCATTCTTCCTCACAGCGATGTTTCCAGAAATCCTGCGCTGCTCTTTTAACATCTGAAACCTGGATCAGCATCACTTTTCTTGCGCTGAGTTCAGACACCTTTCACAAGTATCTAAACCTTTGATTTGACCCTTTGATTTCTTTTAAGGACGTGGGGAAAAAAGGCAATGAGCAATAAGTCCTGCAATTTGCAAGAAATTGCTATTTTAGAAAATATTTTTTTAAAAAGCTAGGGAAACACTTCTCAAACTAAAATATATTTATTATTAACATAATTACATTTTAAATTATTTTTGTGAATTATTAATTTTTAAGCACAGTGTTTTTGTTTTTTTTCCATCTAATTTTCAGGTAATTTTGTCTTGTTCTTTTTGTTAATTTATTGTTAATTTTTCGGATAATTTCCCCTAAGTTTCTCATTGCCTTTTCCCACTGTTATTCAAAGAAATCAAGCCTATCAACCCAGGTTTTAGAAGGTCAAACATTTTTTATTATCATGCCGTAAGCCAAGGCAGCAGATGTCCTGTGAAATAAACCCGTCAGGCTGTTGATGGTGACGTCTCCAGAGTGTTAAAATGAGTTATAGATGTAAAATGCAATGCATGGTTCATTATTTTCCTCAGACATCTATCTTTGTTTGCACCTACTGCTATTTTAAAATTCTTGACTCGAGTAACCTTTTCAAAAATAAACCACAAAGTTATTTTTTCCCCTGCAGCCTTGCCAGAAGAGGTGCTGTTTCTATGGAAACGGGCTGCGATCATCAGACCTGACATGGGCTCGGACCTGCAGCTCGGGGAGAGAGGGCCCGAGTCCACCGACTCTGAGAGGGAAAGAGAGCGCGAGATGGTCGAGGCGGCAGACAGAGAGGAGGACAGTCTCAAGCTCCCCCGGGAGGTGTGGGCGGACGTTTACTTGTTTTCGTGACTCTGGGATGGATGACGAAAAAAAGTCACAAGACGAATAACTGATTGTTTGTGTCTGTGTGTGATGCAGGTCCCCAGAGATGAGGCCGAATCACTGTTTGATATTTCAGGTAAAAACAAAAACACAAGACTGTGCTGTGAAGACTGAATTTAAACCAGCTGACGGGCGACAGCTCGTTTGTGTTTAACCCTTTAAAACAGGGAGCAACATCGTTTCCCTGTGCTGCTTTTAGCTGCCTGCACAAGTGTTTAAACCCTTCAAACCTGAGCAAACTGGCTTGATTATTTTAAAATGTGAGAAAAAAGAAAGAAAAAAAAATCTGCAAATTGCAAGAAATTTGTTGATTTTGAAAAATGTCCAAAAAACTATATTTATAAATAATAATAATTCATACATTCAAAATTGAAGTCCATTTTTATAGTCAAATTATCATTTTTGAGCACTTTTGTTTAGGTTATTTCCTTTTTGTTTTGTTGTTGTTGTTTTTTCTCTCCAGTTTTTAGGTGATCTTCTTGGTTTAATTTTTGTTTTTTCTCTCCAGTTTTTTGGGTAATTTTCTTGTTATTTTTGCTATTTTTTGTTAATTTCTTCTTAAGTTGCGTATTGCTTTTTACTAATGTTTTTGAAAGAAATCAGGCCAATTTGCTCAGGTTTCAAAGGGTTAACTGGGAGTTCAGAATGAGCTAAATGGGTTTGTGTCTTTCCTGAGATGAAGCAGAGGTCAGAGGTCAGAGGTCAGAGGTCAGAGGTCGGGGTTAGGCACGTATCAGTTATGGTTAAAGGTTAAGGCAAACCTTCAGGGAGCAAATATAAGTCAACATGATGTCCTAAAGTGTGTGTGTGTGTGTGTGTGTGTGTGTGTGTGTGTGTGTGTGTGTGTGTGTGTGTGTGTGTGTGTGTGTGTGTGTGTGTGTGTGTGTGTGTGTGTGTGTGTGTGTGTGTGTGTGTGTGTGTTTAGACCACGGCTCACTGCCGCTGGAGGGCTCCGACCAAAGGGAGGGGTCTCGAGAGATCATCTCCCCCATGTCCACGTCCGAAAGAGAAGGGTAGGGAACACCGAAGGCTATCCGATGTGCGAGTAACATTACATATAATAACAATAATATAATAACTAAAGCTCAACTAAAAACTACTTCTGAAATAGTATAAAACAACAAAACAGAAATAGTATAATATACTTACAGAAATGACTAAAACCAAATTTTAAAAAGTCATCCAGGATATTTTTTAATTCTCTGGCAGTTAGGAGGCATCAGAGAAATGTCAGTTGTGTTTGATTTGTAATATTTATTATGAACTTCTTAAATCTTCTCCCTGACAAATACCCCCATATAATTAAACAAAAACTGAGCAAAACTACTTTTTTCCTCATGTTTTTAAATGAATACATTTTTTTTAAAATGTAAGAATAAATGCATTAAAAGACTATAAGAAATAACATACAGTATGTTGTCTTCTTATATAATTTTAGCGTCTTTTATTGCATTTTTTCTAATAATTCTAAAATTTTATTCATTTAGTACTTTAACTACCTTTCAAAATCTGCCTGCTTTATCACTTTTATTCCTTTTATTTGCCTTTTTCTTGTTGACTTTTTGTCCACACATTTTGTTCTTGTGTTTTTTGTGTCACTTCTATAGACTTTTCTCTGTTTGGCATGTTTGTTAATGCAGTTTTATTATTCCTGCCTTTGCTTTGTCTGTCAAAGCACGTAATAGACAACAGTTTTTAAAGGTGCTATACATATAAAGTTATTATTATTATTATTATTATTATTATTATTATTATTATTATTATTATTATTATTATTATTATTATTATTATTATTATTTTACTACGACTGTGGAAATTAACTGTTACTAAACTGACTTGAAACAAAAATAAAAAATGAAATAAAAACAAAAACTAGAGAAAAATACAAAACTATAATACCTGGCAGATATGCTGATGTGCACATGTGTGTGTTTGCAGATCCGCTGCCCCCAGGTCTGTCTCTGTCCTGCAGGACATCCCAGAGGTGGAGGACATGTTTCCGGAGAGAGCTGCATCGGAGTTTCCTGGGTAATGACACCGAAGAACCTCAAAGATAAGAAGTTTCCACTCTTTGCATTTGTCAGATTTTGAAATACGAAAACGATAACGTGCTTGTGTTGTCGTTTGCGTTCAGGCCGCTGCCGGATTTGCCCGAGCTCGAAGAGGAACCTGTGCTGTTTCAGTCTCTTCTGCCGCCAGAGGCCAACCGCCAGACTGTCAGCAACATCTTTAAGAGGCTCCTGGGTGAGGCATTACTCTTGTTAAAATAGTGTTAATGCTGCAGCATCAACACCGGAGGAAGCACTTTAATGCATAAGTCTCAGTCAGGTCTTAAATAATGCGGCGGGAGGAGCTGAAGGACCAATAACACACGAGGGGGCTCATGTACAAAACTTCACAGGAAAATAGCTTAATTTAAAATAAAGATAATTCAATGTCAATGTCAATGTCAGCTTTATTTATATAGCACATTTAAAAACAGCCAGTGGCCAACCAAAGTGCTTTACAGTAAAATAGTAAAAACAATAAAAGAATAAGAATAACAAGTAAAACAACAGCAAACAACAGCAACAACAATTCAACTGATTTTAACTGAAATCTCTAAAATGTCTAATATGCCATTATTCAAATTGTTTTTTACCTTAATCTTTTTGTGTTCAGCTGATTTTTACTTCACTGCAAAATTGTGGTTTAATTTTAAAAAAAGTGTATGTTTTAACTTTGATGTTTGCAGCCCGGTCACCAGAGGGAAATGTTGGCATTGTACGTAAACTACAAACATGTCACATTTGTATGTTTCATACGGATCATATCCGCGTGTCTAGATTGGAGGTGACTTTGTCATCGGGAAGAGGAGGGGGTGACACCTGGGAGAAATGGCTGCAGACTGCAGTTCGAGACTAACAAACGACAAAAAACGTTGTTTTTTAGTGAGTCTTTGCTGTGTTTCCAGCAGTTTTTTAGCCACAAACGTTTTTGTTTCTCAGTGATCTTTCGCTGTGTTAACACTGAGGATACAGCAACAAAAAGTGACTGTTTTTACCAAACATTTTACTGAAACATCAAGAGTCAGGAAAAGCAGTTTTTTTAGAGAGATATTGCTGCGTTTCCTGCTGTGATAGTGCCAAAAAAAAATTCAAAGTGCTAAATTGTGGGCAACTGGACTTGCTTTAGTTTCTTGAAGATGTTTAACTCTTTGAAAACTGAACAAATTAGTTTGACACTTAAAAAAAATCAGCAAGAAATTAGTAAATTGTTAAAACTAATAAATGAATAAATAAAAATTTTAAAAAGGGTGGAAAAGTATTTAAAATATAATTATTTTTGGAACATAACTGTAAATATTTAATAATATTAGTCATAGAGTTTTACCCTAGCTTTTTCCTCAGATATTTTCCCCTTGCAAAAGCAACTTTTTTTGTTGTTTTTTTTAAATAATAATTTTCAAAATCTATTAATATCTTGCAATTTCAAGATGCCAACTCACTGAACTGATTCAGAGGTTTACATGCTGGTGACAGGAGTCTGGAAGCTGCAGAAAAGTGAAGTCGTTCCAGGTCTCAAAGGGTTAAATTCTCTCGGTTCAGAGGTGAAAGTCCCGTTGGCTACAGTATAGCGCTTCGAATTACTCTGACCAGGATGACTGAGAATCCTCACCAACAATAAGTGGTTGATTTTTCACCAAGACATTTCTGTGTTTCCAAAACCGTGTTTTTTTAAGCTTAAACACGATATTTTCCAAACAATATCCGAGTGTTTTTTGTGCCTAAACCCAACCACACGTTAACCACAGTGCTGTTGAAACGCCATAATAACCTACAAATGAAAGGTATTTGTTTGCAGAAACACAACGCCAACATTTTTTTGTGGTGTTTGTGTTTTGTCTGCAGTGTTTGTATCGGCCAGGGAAATCCACGTGGAGCAGGACGTGCCTTACGGTGACATCAAGATATCACGTGGACTCAACTACAAAGCGGTTCATCAGACTCTGTGACGCATCGAGTCCCCACAAGCCTCTAAAACCAACAAAGTTCCCTCTGATAGATTATTGTGTCAGTTTCTGACATTGTTCACTTATTAGGAGAGAGAGAGAGAAAAAAAATCTGAATTTAAACCATTTCAGACACAAAAATGTTCATGGAAGTCAAATAGTTTTTGTTACTGATGGCTTCATAAGTTTGGGCATTAATGTATTTTTGACACGTTTGATATTATTGATGTTTTTAGACATTTGACCTGCTGTTTCTTAGAATTCCAAAAGCAAATCATTGGTCCATTTTGCTACTCTGACCAATAAGTTTGATCAACTTCATGAGATTTCAGATGAGTATTTTAACTGTTTTTATTGTTATATATTTTCAATTTTTTTCAAAGACGTTGCCTCGTCTTATCCGGCACTAAAAAAAAAAAAAAAAAAAAAAAAAGTTCACCTTTCAGTTTAAGCCCTTTGAATGTGAACCACAGAATAAAATCTGTATGAAATCTGGGTCAGTTGTGTCTGTGAAGACGGCACGTGGAGCAGGACAGGTGTGGCGAAACATATTGTGGGGTTAAGGAGGTGCAAGGAGGAGAGTAAGTAAGTTGAGTGAAACTGGATCCCTGCTCCCCTTGGCTACATCTTGATTCTCCTCTGAAGACTTTCTCAGGGGGTTGTGACCAAAGTTTATTATTAGCATCTGTCTCAGCTCTCTCTTTCTCACCCTCTCTGTCTGTCCTCCGTCTCATTTCTGTCCGTCGCTTTTCTGTTTTTGTCTTTCAGCTTACTTGCTCACTGGTGTTTGATTTTTACTTTTTTCTCTCCTCTTGAGCTATTTTTTCTTCTGTTAGTTTTGTGTCTGTCTCATCTTTGAATCTGCTTTCTGCTGACAACATCGCAAGCTGTGTTTTTCTCCGTAACAACTCCTAGTTTTTCCGTCTCTGCTCTGCTGTTGTATTGTCCTGTCATTTGTGCTTTTCTCTCCACAACTCCATGTTGTCTAGTTTCTCTGCTTTTCCTTCACCTGCCTCTTTCCTTCATCTTACTTCACCCCCTCTCTCCATCCTCTTCACGTCCACTTAAGCTCCTCTCATCTCTGAGTAGCTCTGCACTTCCGCATAATGGGAAAGACAGAGATGTACTCTCTCTATAAGGGTTTCCTGGACTGTCTCTGCCTCTGCCTCTCTGTGAGTATCTCTATTTTCTCTGCATGCATTTATTTCTACTAATAATTGTCACCTTTTGCATCATGGTTGACTTTTGACCTTAAATCGTCCGCAGTATGTGTCCTTAAGCTCCCCAGATAATGTGCAGACTCTGTTTACATGTCCCTTGCTTTATGTGCAGGCTCTATTTCGTGGCCCGTGTCCTGCACTAAGCGTCTCCTCAGCACATGCTGGGCTTCTGATATTAATAACAGTCTCAGAATGTGGATGGAAATAGAGCCGAGGCTCCTCCAAAGAGGCCAGAAGTCATTTGACATTTCTTATTAACCTCATTTAGAACGAACTCCGCTCGTCCAGATCGACGTTTAGTGCATGAGGTTGCATTCTGGAGGGTTTTGTTTGATCACAGTTGCATTTAGAGGCTGCGGTTTTAAAGGGACAGTTCACCCCAAAATCAAAATTGTTCAACCTAGATTGTTTCGGTTTGAGTTGCTGACTGTAGCAGAGATGTCTGCCTTCTCTTCAATATAATGGAACTGGATGGCAGCTTGTGGTGCTAAATTCCCCAAAATAAATAAATATATTAATAAAACTCAAAAAACTCAACAACAATATCTCTTTCTAGAAATCGTGACCCGGTCACTCACGATAACCCACAGACCTTGTTGTGAGCAGTTTCATGAAGGAACTATTTTCTCTCTGCTGAACCACATACTGACTTTGACATTGGGAGATGGCGGCTGGTGACACCTTCAGAAACACAGACCACTACAGACCCCTGTTTGAAACCATCAAAGAAAACCAGCTGTTTTTTTGTGACTCATCACTGCTTCTTCCAGTGCCTTTCTAACCAACAAACAAACATAGGTGTTTCTAGCCACCTGTTGCTGTTTTTCCAGCGAGGATACTGAGACAAAAAGCATTTTTTCCCCAAAAACATCACTGAGTATAACGCAGAGATAGTGCCACAAAGACGGGTTGTGTTTTTTTTTAATGAATACATCTCTTCCTGCTTTGATACTGTGATACAGTTTGTGTGCTTCAGTAGAAAGAAAGTAGTTCCTACGTGAAACTGCTCACAACAAGGTCTGTGGATTATCTTAAATAACCAGGTCGTGATTTCTGGAGAGAGGCATTGCTGTTGAGTTTTTCATATTTATTTATTTTTTGCTTTAAGCACCACAAGCCGAGTGCCATCTAGTTTCATTATATTGGAGAAAAGACGGACATCTCTACACCTGATATCTCCAACACTCTGCAACTCACACCAAAACTATCTAGATCAATAAAAAGCAATACAGATAAGAGAAAAAACATGTATTTTGATTTTTGGGTGAACTGTCCCTTTAAAAGAATAAATAAAACAAAGTGCCTTTCAGTGCAGATTTGTTACACGGTGTATGCATTTGTTTGCAAGTTTGAATGCATCAGTCTTAGCTACCAGTTGACCTTTGCCCTTTCAGACCAAGAGGTCAAATGCCACCCAATCTGCCTCTGTCTTTAGTTGGACGGTGAAGACGGACAGTTTTTTTTTCTTTTGCTCCTTCTATCATAAATTTGACCTTGTTTCCAGCGCAGCAGCCCCGAGGCTGCAGGCGACAATGAGAGGGACACTGAGAACGGCCACCTGATCTACAAAAGTGGGGACGTCCTCAAGGACAGATGTAGGTATCAGTTCAGTGAGTTGGCAGCTGTTGTAAAAAAAAGTGCTCCAGCTTTAATTTCACCTTAATCTGTCTCACAGATGAGATAATCGACACGTTAGGTGAGGGGACTTTTGGGAAGGTGGTGCAGTGTGTGGACCACAGCAGGTAACGTGCTTCATCTAAGTATGAATGTTGAACCAATATGCAACACGTTTATTGCTTTTTAAAGACAGTTTTAACCCACAGAGGAGGAAGTCGAGTTGCTCTGAAGATCATTAAGAACTTGGAGAAATACAGAGAAGCAGCCAAACTGGAAATCAACGTGCTGGAGAAGATCAGCGAGAGAGACCCAGAAAACAGACAGTGAGTAGTTTGTGATTTTGATTTTTTCTGCCTTTTGTACTGAACAAAAATGTAAATGCAGCACTTGTTTTTGCTCCCATTTTTCACAGGTTGAAGGTAAATATTGAAGACTTTTTTTTAATGTTCACAAAAGACAGAGTCCATGTTGGTGAGCACTTCTTCTCCTGCTGAGCAAATTTAACACTGAATACAATTAAACTCCTCATTAAATATGCAGTTTGATCGCACAACACGATGCCACAGATGGCACAAGTTTTTAGGGAGTGTGGCATTGGCATGCTGACTTTAGCCGTGTCCACCACAGCTGTCACCCATCAGTTGAGCGGTCACTGCATGACCATAAACAGTTTCCAGTGTCATTTCTGTGAACTTGGCAGTACATCCAACCAGCCTCACAACTGCAGACCACATTTAACCACACCATTTCCATTGACTTCAGCTGCAAGATCATCTGAGAACAGCCACCCACACAGTTTATGCAATATTTGGTTTGCACAAGTGAAGAATTTCTGCAAAAAGCATCAGAAAGTGTCTCAGTGGAGCTCATCTGCACGCTCATCGACCTCAACATGTTCTTAACCTGACAGCAGATTGTCATCGTAATTGACTTGTGTGGTTGTGAGGTCGGTCAGATGTATTGTTCAGGGAAACAGCACTGGAGACGGCTGTGGCATTGTGTTGTACGATAAAACATAAATGTTTCGTTCTCATGAATATTGTGGGAATATTTGATAAAACAACAAAAACTCTCAGCATCCTCAGATTGCTGCAGTTGTAACGTTACGTTTTAGTCAGCGTTTAACCTAAAAGGAACATTATTTGAAATGATAAACATCCTTAAAACATTCTTTGAACATTAGATTAAAATGTTTTCTTTAAAACATAGTTACAACTTGAAGGTAACGTCAGCGAAATGTTGTAGGAACGTTCCCTGCTGCTAGCTGGGTTAACTGTAAAAAATGGGAGCAAATACAAGAGTGTTCATTCGAGTTTTTGTTAGTGCACCTTTCACCGGTGTGTTTCTCTCCCCGTCAGTCACTGTGTGCAGATGCTGAATTGGTTTAACTACTACGGCCATGTGTGCATCTCTTTCGAGCTGCTGTCTCTCAGCACCTTTGACTTCTTGAAAGCAAACAGCTTCCTGCCTTATCCCATTAACCAGATCCGACACATGGCGCACCAGATCTGCCACGCTGTCAGCTGTGAGTCCAGCATGCGGCACAATAACTCTGTGTCAGTTTTTTCACTCGTACCTCTGGATCATTGTCAGTGATGACAGGCAGCAGATTATTGATGCAGCACCAAACAAGCCACGTAGATATTTAGCAGGTGACTGTAACCTGAAAATGGTTGGTCTCCAGTATTTGTGATATAGAGAATTCTTTTCTTTTATACCCATTATAAACATTTATTTCCCCACACAAATCCATCACGATGTCTGTTAAACCAACGGAAAACTCGACCAGACGAGGGCGTTGGCTCTCTCCTGATAAATCTACTGTCTCTCCTCCCTCTGTCTCCACTGCAGTTCTCCATGACAACAAGCTGACTCACACCGACCTGAAGCCCGAGAACATCCTCTTTGTCAACTCAGACTACTCCCTCATATATAACGCCGAGAAGGTAAACAACTGCAGGCATGACGGCTGGGAAAGAAATCAGGATGTTGAATAAGCAGAGATTAATGCAGGCGGAGGGAGATTTGCTTTACGGTTTCCCATTCTGATGCAAATTTTTCTCAGCCGAACCGGTGAAACACCCACATTTGTTCCTTTTACAGGCACAGATTTATCCAGGTAGTGTTTTCTGACCTCGGTGGGACAACGTGTGGCTTCTTCAATAAGATATTATTTATTTATTCATTTTAAACCTTGACGAACCCTGCATAATAGAAAAATTCAAATAATAATAACACAGTGTAATTTCTGAGAGCTGCAATAGAAAGATGTCAGATGGAGCATAAAACAATCCCACGCTGTAACATTTTAACATAATTGTTGAGTTTCTTCTCAGTTTTACTTTGCAGACTTAATGGTTAGACTCTGACCTTTCAAAGAAAAGTTGTGCATTCTGAGTAATCTTTTTGAATTTCTTGCTTAGAGATAGGTGAGGGGATTGATAACACTGTCATGTGTGTATAATGAAGCCACAGGCAGCAGCTGTTAGCTTAGCTAAGCATTAAGACTGGAAGCAGGCGGAGACAGTCTGTCTCTGTCTCTCTCATCATCTCTAAATCTCACTAATTAAACAAACTCCTAAGTGTAAAGTAAGACTTTTGCATTGACATATCATTCATGCCAACCCTGCTGAAAATAATGCTTATGCTGGTTGGGGGTTTTAGTTGGTTTTAGTTGGTTGAGGATGGTTTTAGATGGTCCTGATCCAGGTCTTGCTGGTCTTTGATGGTTTAAGATGCTGGTCTGGCCAGCCTTACAAGCTGTGCACATTTATCTTCATGCATAACACATGACAGTAGACTTAACTGATTTATGCCCTTTGCTTTTCATACTTCCTCCCCATGACCGTGTTATTTCTCTGTACTCAAGAACGTTGATTTGGTTTCAATTTTACAAAAACCTCAGTGGATAAACCAACTAGAGTGACCGTTACGAGCTGGTAAACCATCAAAAATTATGCGAAAACATAGTGTGTGTGTGTGTGTGTGTGTGTGTGTGTGTGTGTGTGTGTGTGTGTGTGTGTGTGTGTGTGTGTGTGTGTGTGTGTGTGTGTTCAGCTCAGCCTCTGACTGAACTCACTCAGAACTTACCTGAAACTCTGGCTCTTTTTGTTCTTCCCCTCCAGTCTCTGTTGGCCCGTCTCACCTGAAGTTGCTCCATAAAGCCTCGAGATTTATGCAAAGAATACGCCAGGCCAGCTTTCCCCGGTTTCCAGTCTTTCTGTTAATCTGAGCTTACCTGGCTGCTGACTGTAGCTTTATATTTGCCAAAATGTCAAACTGTGTATTTATCATAGTTCTGTGGGGGTCATCCTGATATTCCCAGGGTCTTGTGTTCTCACAGGTCTAACCTTGTGTCGACCTTGGGCATGTGTCTCTTATAAACCAACATTGTGAGAGATTTGTAAAAACGCTCAATAACAGAAAAACAACGGGGGATGAAAGTTTCAAGTGCAGCTTGAATGGTAAAAATCAATTCAGCCAGTGTTGTGATATCAATGTCTTAAGTCAAGAAAAGAGTGTAACACCAGGAGGCTATAAACTGTAGGTGGGTGATTTCAATATATTGACTGATGAAAACATACATTAAACCAGGGGCAAAAATATTACTTAAAGGGATTTTGAGCTCTGGAACATCAGACCTTTGGTTTGACTTTGCAAAAGAGCATTATTACCAACACTGGGGCGTTTCCTCTCTCTGGGTAAATTGCTGCACATCTGGATAAACTGTTGGCTTGTTTTCTGTCTGTCTTCCTTCAGAAGTGCAACGAGCGGAGAATAAACGACACCACAGTGCGGCTTGTTGACTTTGGCAGCGCCACCTTTGACCACGAACACCACTCCACCGTCATCTCTACGCGTCACTACCGAGCTCCAGAGGTCATTCTGGGTAAGAAATGTTGACTCAGACTGGAGAGTAACCAGGAGCTGTCAGTCCTCTTTAGACATTTGAAGGTTTTGTCCCTCTTCTGTCTCCCACAGAGTTGGGTTGGAGTCACCCGTGTGATGTGTGGAGCATCGGCTGCATCCTGTTCGAATACTACGAAGGCTTCACGCTGTTCCAGGTCACATATGTGTGTTTGTATCGGTACAATTAATGACGTAGCATTGGCCCTCATTCACCATCTGTTCTGAGAAGATATTTTTACGTAAAACCTTCTTATTACAAAGATTTTGACAGCCACCAATGTTTTTTTTATTTGGGATTTGTTATTGGGTAAGAACAGGATCTACGCAAAGATCCACCCCACAAATACACACACATACACCCGTCTCTGTCCTCAGTCCAACAGCTGTGTGTCTATTATGCATAAAGTTTGCAGTTTGTGGGTCAGGTGGTTTATTATTGTGAATTTTCAGCATGCTTCTTTATGAGTTATTTTATATCAACTCCTGCGCTTCTACATTTGACAGCTAGTTTGGCATTCATGCTGTAGAAATACCTCCACTTTAGAAAAAAAGTTTTCTCAGTGCTTCACCTTCTTCAGACTTTTGTTTGGGCATTTTTCTTCTTCTTCAGTCTCTGTTTGTACACACGGCCTTGCAGTCTCATACCCTATTAAGGTGATTTGCGAGATTCACCAACTGAAACACACGTCTAACAATCAGACCCATTGTTATAAGAGCTCAGGTGCAAACAGCTCTGGGGTTTGAGAAGACGTCGTGAATCAGACGCAGACTCTTCTTAGGTCCTTTTTTTAATGGATTTAACAAATTTAAGGAAGATATTTGTAATTGAGGTCCATTGTTTTGATCTTTTTGGCCTGATCTTTACTCTTAGACTCATGACAATAAGGAGCATCTCGCTATGATGGAGAGAATACAGGGACCAGTTCCTCTGAGAATGATCCAAAGGAGCAGGTAACACACTCCTGTACAACACGAACACACACGCACGCAAACTTCATCTGAAAAAACATCTCTGTTTGTCATCGCAGAAAGCAGAAGTATTTCCACCGAGGGCGTCTGGACTGGAACGAGTGCTCCAAAGCCGGACGCTACGTGAAAGCCAAATGCAAACCATTGAGGGTGAGCCGAAGCAGGAGCACACCTTTACACATGCAGCACATTAAGTCCCTTAAACGACATATTGCTCTCTCTTTTTTTTGTCCAGAAGTACTTGTTGTCTCACGGGAGAGAACACCACCAGCTTTTTTACCTCCTGGAGAGGATGCTGGAGTACGAGCCCTCGACACGCATCTCTCTGTCCTCTGTCCTGTGTCACCCCTTCTTCCTGCCTCTTCAGCACCCAGGGAGGAGTCAAGTCTGGAGGAACAGCTGTGACATGAACAGATGACCCTGAATGGACACTTGAAGCTACGAGGACCATACCAGTGTGTTTGCAAGTATTAGTTTCTCTAAATCACATAACTTTATATCATATCTTAACCCTTTGAAACCTGGAGCACCATCATTTTTCGTGTGCTCTTTCAGATGCCTTTCAAAAGTATTTAAACCTTTGAACTGCGAGCAAATTAGTGTGATTCCATTTAAAAGTATGGGAAAAAGGCATTAAGCAATTTGGTAAGAAATGTTCCAGAAATTAATACATTTATAAAATTATTTTAAAAGAGCTAGGGAAAATGTCTTGACAGAAAAAAAAAAGAAAAAAGCTAGGAAAAACTATATTTATAAATGTCATAATTCTGTATTTTAAATTATATTTCAGAATTATTTGATTTTTTTAGAAGCTTTTTCCAGGTCACTTTCTTCTTTATTGAAACTTTCGTTAGTTATTATTTTTCTTTTTTTTCTTTGGTAGTTTTTACTAATGTCTGTCGTCTTTCATTCTCTTCTTCCCATGTTTTTGAAAGAAATCATGCCAGTTTGCTCTGTTTTCAAAGGGTTAATCAGGAAAGACTAACTGAAACAAGGGCTCTAAAATTAAAAGATTTTTTTTGATCAAATGTTAGAAATAGAAAAATGACCGTGTGCGACAAGACTTTGGAAAGAAGGCTGAATTTTGGGGGGATGATGGATGTGGGCGGAGGTGAGAGAGTAAAAAACAATACCTGAAGGTTTGGATGGATGTGATCTGTAGTGAGATTCCTAACGAGCTCAGAGGAAGGTTATTCTGATGAAACTGAAGGTTAAGATGGGTCATGTCATTTGGACGCTGAAATAACAGCTGACAGCAGCAGAGAGAGGAAGATGATTGGTGATGCTCTCAGTCAGCTGGTTGAGTTGTTAGTGAGAAAGAAAACAATCTTAATAGTTAGAGAAAGTCAAGTTAATGCAGTTTTATTCACAGAAACATGCAGTAACTTATTATTTTTTTGGCCACTTTAGTGGTGCTAGAAAAAACCTGTGAACACACTTCTGATATATTATTTTTACATATTATAGTGCACAGTTGCCTATACACACCCAGCAGATATGTAGCAACGTTCATTCATATGGACATGTATTTCCAGCCACTTGATGAATGTCAAATCCAATATTTACTCTCCTTTTAGCTCTGTTTTTAGTCACTACCAACTCCTAAGGGAACACTTAAGCTGCTAAATGCTCCATTAGGTTCAGATTTGTCTGCCGTCTAGGCTGAAAACAAACTGTACTCCACTCCAAAAAACAGCTGTATAGATCATCTGTGCACGCTGTCAATTCATATTTTCATGTATTGTTAGGCGGCAACTTCTAGACGCCGTAGTAATTAAGATACGAGCAAATGAGGAAGTCAGATGACACTGTACAAAGAGCAACAAAGCCTGCGCAGAGTAGAGTAGGTGTCAGGGTGGTCAGAAAGGTCAAACAAAGACAGGACTTTCACCCAGGAGACTACTGTTTGTGTCCCATGTTTAACCAAAATTCACATGGCACATATTAAGTTATATTAACTTAAATCATGTTACTTAATTTAACCTACATCACAATCTTTTCATCAAGGGAAACAAGTCGTTTTGTTGCCCAAACCTAATCAAACTGCAACCATTTGAAGATGTTAACCACGTGTTTGAAATTGGATTGTTAGAAGTGTTGTTTTGGTATGAGGTCATGTTGGTTTAAAATGATGCTGATGAAAGCGGCGAGAGTGAAACAAAAGTTTCACAAAAGTTAAGTTGTGGGTCAGATAGTCAAGACAATGAGCTGAAAGACACTGAAACTGAAAACTGCTGACCAGTTTTTGAAACTGGATGAACAGCTTCAGATTTTGTTTTTCAACTGTCCCAGGCTTCCTCTGTTCTGCATTCATGTTTGTGTGGTATGAAAATCAAGAGGTAAAAGTTTTTGTTGCACTGCAGATGGATTGAAAAAATGCACCACGTTTTATCACAACAATAACATGAAATGCATGTATCAAACAAAAATGAGTGGAAAACAATGGATGCCTGGAACAGTGTAAACCTTCAATTCTAAAACACAGTATCATGGGTTCAAAATGGTCAATGGTAATGTAAATACACATTAATGGAAGTTAATGGGCTAATACCTGCAAAACCACTGGGTATTGTCTTTTGGCAACTGATCCTAACATGCAAGTTTTCTTAAAATATTAAAATTTAAAAGTGTATCTCTAAAATTTAGAGGACATAGATACAAAAGCTTTAAAATAATCTTTTTAGTTTTAATCTCTTGGTCACTTTATAGTAATAATTTGTTGTTTTTTTTGTAATAAATTTTCTATGGAATGACTTCTTCAGTCGTTAATTTCAGTTCGTCTGTTCTCGTGTTTTGCATGTGATCCATCCATGCATGAGAAACACACACACACACACACACACACACACACACACACACACACACACTTACTGACTTAACCTGTTTACATGCAAAGCGTCTTCTGGCATATTGATGGAGTGCGGCTCAGCAGAGAGCACAGTCACAAGGCTGAGCGAGTGTGTGGAGTGTGTGGAGTGTGTGGACTGTGTGGACTGTGTGGAGTGTGTGGAGTGTGTGGACTGTGTGGAGTGTGTGTGTGCCTGCCAGTTTCTCCTCTTCAGCCTTGGCAGAGCAGAGAGAGTGTGTTTTGTGTGTTTGACTGAATGAGACCTTATTTCAGAAGAGTGTGTGTTTGTGTGGGATGTTGTGTGTAACTGTTGTGTGTATCAATGAGGTTGTGTGTGTGTGTGTGTGATCTTCTTTCTTTGCGATGCAAAAAGTAATTATAGACTGTTAATGAGCATGAATGGTGCTGAATTTAAAAGAAATATTTTTATGTATGAATGGAGATTAGATGAAAGTAAATCAAAATCTCTTTGTGTGTTTGTGCAGACTTGATCCCATTTACTTGTTCTGTTCTCACTACAGAACTTAATTGTTTTTTAAACAAAGATTTCATATTTTATATGTGTGAGCAGGATATTCCAGTAATACTTCATCACCGATATGTTCAATGCAGAATGTTTTAGATTCATTTTACTTGGAACTTAACATGCGAGTCATGTGAATTTAAATACAATCTTCATTACCACCCTGTTGGAAACCCAATTTTTGGCCAATTTTATTTAGCACAAAAACCAGACCTGCAGGCAAGTTCGCCTGTGTTGTAGCACCCACAGAACTAAAGGCAGACGGACTTTGGGTGACAGGGAGTCAGAGGCCATCACTGAGAGAGCTTAATCAGGTGGTTTAAGAGGCTGAGATGCCCTCCTGCGGTGCACTCTGCCAGCATGTGCGCCAGCCTTGGACCAAGAGGTCCATGGAACTCGTGTCTGTGCACAAACTTTTCTTAATATATCATCGTTGTAGTGTCTCCGAGTTATTCTCTGCACTAGACCTGAATCCTAAAGGAAAAAAAACTGTTTTTCTTCAGATTTATTGTTATTTATAATCTGTGAGTTAGAATTAATATATGTGGAAAGAAATACAATCCAAAATCCATTTCAAACTTATTTATAAAGCACATTTAAAAACAACATGTAATAAAAATGCTGTACATTCAAAAACAATGGCAAAATAAAATCTATAAAAAAATCAATAAAATGAAATAAATACAAATAAAAATTACAGGGAAATCACAGACAATTACAAAATGATTTTTAAAAATGTAAAAAGTACAAATAAGAATAACACAGGGAAATAAAAAAGAAATGTAGGAAAACACGCAAACCATTTAACGACTCAGTATAAACACAATGACCAATTTAACAGTCAAAATGACAAAAATATAGAAAGGCAGCACTCAAATGTAAAATGTGCTGATAATACATGGTTGTATTACAAGAACTGCTCACAAAACTCTATGATAATGTCTATTCATTTGAATAAAAATTGCTCACTCAGCTCTGCAGGGGATTTTTCTTTGCTGCAGGACCGCTTTTGGCTATTAGGGCAAATTGGCAACACGGCTGAGCGGCATGCCGAATCCATCTATGCTATCCGTCTGCAATACATGATAATAACCATAAATTACCCAAAAGTCTGGACTGTAGTGTGGATAAAATGATGTCTTCATTTTGTCTCTCTTGTCTCTCTAGTTTTGCAGGCTGCAGTTTTCAGGTGTCCATTTAAATTCCCCCCAAAAATGATAACTGAGATTTATATAAATAGTGAAGAATCCCCTGATGGTCACATTGGCTTTTTTCAAAGTGATAATTTCCCATGTTTTTTGTATTTGGGTCATTATGCTAATGTGTTAGGATGAAATGTATACTTAGAATTTTAAGTATTACATTAATATTTAGCATAACCTTTGTTTGTGCGGAAGACAAGCCTCTTGTGTGGTCATGCATGAGAATATGTGTGTGTGTAAGTGTCTGTGTGTGTGTGTGTGTGTGTGTGTGTGTGTGGGGGGGGGGGGGGGGGGGGGGTTTAATATGTTGGTGTCAGTGACTGTCCTGTCACATGTTGGACACTGATGCATGAGAATCCTTTAAGTACCTCTTTATGGGGGGCTGGCATGGAAGCTTTGGTACACACACACACACAACCTTGTCACTATAGAGTGTATTTGACAGAGTGTGCATTGCTTTTTAAAAGTTTTTCAAGAGTATTGTAATATTTTACAACAGTATGTTTGTGCTTGATTTTTCACTAAGATCCACGTTTGCATGAAGTTGGAAATTGGAAAATATGAACGTATAAATAAACACATTTCATTTGTAGGATTATTAATGAGCTCCACCTTTGTTTGTGGAGAAATACTGCTGACACAGGACCAATGAGTGGTCTGATCCCAGATCTGTCTCTGAACATGAGCTCGAGGAGGCGTGGCCTCTCTTGGTGATCTCGTTAAAGCATTAAAGCGTCCTCACCTGTCAGACACCGAGGTGGCCGGGGCAGCAGACTGGAAAAAGAATAGGAGGGGAAACCATGGATGGAGGGATTTTAAGTGATCACAAGGCGTGTGTGTGCCAAATAGAGCATCCGAGTAGGCCATAGATAAAACTCACCGGGGGGAATCAGTCAAAGACATTCAGACATAGAAAATATTCCAAAGGAAAAATAGAAATGCACTTTAAGCCCCCAGTTTAGCATTCATCAGCAGAAGGCTATAAAGACACCTAACAGAAATGGAAAAAGTCTGTCTGTCTGGTTTTCTCTGCAATTGCTTATCTGATCGACTTCACACTTGGTGGGTTTATTGCTGAGGAATCAAGAAAATTCAGAGTCAAGTGCAAACTCCTGAGACCGATTTTGTCGCAGTATGAACTAATTTAAATGGATTTTTACGTGGAGTTTTTTAATGGAGTTGAAGTCACAAAATAGTCAAAATCAGTAAAGTGAAAACAATGAAAACTAATGCCTAATGAAAAGTGATTTGTGCATCTGATTCACCCCCTTTGCTGTGACACTAAAGACTGTGCTAACAATTACTGTCAAAATTCACATAATTAGTCAAAGTCCACCTGTGTTCAATCCAAGCATGACTTGATCTCAGCACACACCTGCTGTGAAAGGCCCCAGAGTCTGCAGCACCACGAAACACGTGGCACCATGACGACCAAAGCGCTCTTCAAACAGGTCAGGGAAAACTTTTTTTTGTAGAACTTCAGATCTAGGTTGGGTTCTTACGAAAATCTAAAACTTTGAACATCCTATCGAGCACCATTAAATCCATTATTCCAAAATAGAAAAAATGCGGCACCACAACAAACCCACTACTACACTAAAACTAAAATACCAGGCAAGTAATCAGAGAGAGATGACAGAGACACCAAAATCTGAGGAAGCTGGAAAACTCCACAGTGGAGACTCTGTCCACTTTGAGCTGTTTACTCTAAAGAGCTGGACTTTAAAGGGGGGCCAGATAGTTCAAGAGTAGCGTCTTCTGTGTGTTTGTTAGTCTCCTACGTGCCTTTGTTGAAAACTCCAAACATATTCTAATATCTTTGTTTAGGTAAAGGCATTTTTCTGGCCATTCTTCCAAAAAGTTCAGCTCAGTGGACATGTGGCTTAAACTGGTCTTGTGGACAGATACTCCAGTCTCTGCTGTGGAGCTTTCCAGCTCCTTCAGGGTTGTCTTTGGTCTGTTTATTTGTCTCTCTGATCACTGCACTCCGTGCATGGTCCATGAGTTGTGGTGGGGGTTGAATGTTAATACAGTAATATAGGACTGTATTAACAATTAGCAATTCAATTTAATTCATAAAACTCATTATCACAAGTTACAATTTCCCTCAGAGGGCTTTGAGGGCTTCCTTGGACCCTCACAGCAGTGACTAAGGAAAAACTCTCCCCAAAAAACCCTTTAATGGGAAAAAAAATCAGTGAAGCAACGAGTGGAATTCCTTGATAAGAGACCCATATCTGTAAATATTTGTTAACAATCACTGAAAAAGAATAAGTGAAAAGGTGGATAAGTAGAAACAATTGCATGGATAAGGAATTTAAAAAGGAAAAATATTAGTAAAGGAGAAAAGAAGAAAAAACAGCAATGACAATTTTTGTTTGGAATTGGTCCAGTTGTTAGTAATTTTCTTTTATCTTTCTATGACTCAGACGCCGCCGTCTCAGGCCAGACGCTCTCCATCCAGGTGTCGCTTTGTTTCATTTCCTCTCCCCAAATCTTTGCTCTTCTCTGAATACCCAGAGAGCCAAATACAGATTATGTTCTTGGGAGAAATTGAACTGCTTTATCTCGAGAAGAATCTTCATGGCTTTCTGCCAGCCCACTTGGCTGAATTTAAGCACCATTTCGTCCTTTGTCATCTTTTTACATTTAGTGTGATATAAACCAAACCGAATTCAGTTAATGCAGCATCTAAAGAGAACAAACAAGACTCTGAATACAGGAACAAACACTGACATCAGGCCCGTAAAAGCATGCGTGTGTCACTTGACATGACATCAGCTCTCTAAATCTCCATCACAAACACGTGAGTCATCGGGTGCATTACCTGCCACGGCTAACGAGATTCCCCTCATTAAGTCCTTTAAGTGGTAATCTGTATCGGAGAGTTGGGAGGAGTTGAAGAGTGGAACGAGTTTGGGAGCAGAACAAGCAGAACCTGGACCGGCAAACAGTGATTTACTCCTGTGAGGGTCAAGGAGCACAGGAGCAACATTTTATGGAGAAACTTGTTTCGTCTTGTTCTCTCTGATTTGTTCTGAAGCTTTGCAGGATTGTCTGGTCGCGGCAGAAGCCATCTGGCTGGAGCTTTATCAGGATTTTATGCTGTGAGCCTCTGGCCAACTGTGACCACCTGCATGGGTAAGAAAACTGCAGAGCGGACAAACATGATAAACCATGTTACTGTTGTGTGTGGATGAGAAATGACCTGAATAAGAACCTGTCTGTTATGTTTGAGTCTAACATTTGTCACTTTTTGTTCTTGTATAGTTTCCAACACAGTTGCCAGAAGAAAATGTTTGGCATTGTATGTTTCTGCAAGTCACAGATATGTTACAAGCTCACATTTAATATGTATCAAATCAACGTTTCTTTCAACTTTGACGTTGTACCCGGAGGTGGAGGGGATGGTGGATGGTGTGAAACCTCGGCCAGATGGCTTTATAATTGCAGACAATTTAGTGTTTCATTGCTATCTTTTCATCAGATTTTTATGCTCCAAACTTGGGTGTTTCGTAGCAACCTGTCGGTGCCACAAAAAGCCATTGTTTTTATTGGAGACATTACTGCTTTTCCTGCTAGGATTGTGCCCCCCAATCAGGGTACTTTTTTGCCAAAACATGATCTTATCCCGACCATTTTTTGTACCTAAATATAACTAATTGTTAACCAAAGTGTTATTAAGCGTAAAGTTTCAAACTGCGTGTTTTTTAGAGAGACTTCTGCAGCATTTCCCACCATGATTGTGCCACCAAAATTACATATTTTAATCAAGAGCATGATTTTATTCCCAACCCCAACCAAGTGTTGTGTATCCTCTACCTAATAATGTCCAAATGTCAATGGTTTGCAGAAACATACAGGGGTGGTGGTCTTCATCTGTCTCTGTCTAAATGACAAACACTTTATCTGTGTATGTATTAGTAAGCAGGTGTGCATGTAGACAGTCTGAGCCGAGTCTGACTGATGTCCTTGTCCTTGGCAGGTCTCACCCTGAGTTCTTGCCGCCACACAACGTGAGACTTTGTGTCCCGAGTTTGTCCTGTCAGATCAACACAACATGAGTGAAGGAGAAAACCGTTACATACTCACCCACCATCTGTGTAAGAAGTAGTGGTGTGGTCATTCCCTCCCGTCCTCGGAGCATCATGGAGTCTGTGGTGAGAGTAAAAAAATCGCTGAGGGCGCCCATGAGGAAGCTGACCAGCTGTGTGTCGAGGGTGAAGGAGAAGAAATTGTGTGCCAGACGCAGAAACAGGAGGAGTAGAGGAGGGGGATGCAACAGGTTGGGGAGGACACCTCCTCCACGGACATCACAACACAGAGATCCACCAATCATCTGCTCGTACCAGGCGGACCTGGAGAAGGAGAGGCAAGTGGACACTCTGTAGAAACACAACATGCCTTGAATCAAAGGCCCAGTGTGTAAGCTTTAGGGTCATCTATTGGCAGAAATAGTAAATAATATTCTAAATAATGTTTTCGTTAGTTCATAATCTAAAATAAACCTAAAATAAGAATTGTTGGGTTTTCGTTACCTTAGAGTGAGCAGTTTATATCCACATACGGAGCGGGTCGTCTCCCACAGAGTCCACCCTGTTGGTTCTACAGTAGCCCAGAACAGACAAACCAAACATTGGCTTTTGAAGGGCGTTAAGTATGTTATATCAGCTGCTGTAGCTCTCTTATGCACATGGCAACCTGTTTTGTAACCTCACCACTAAATGCCTCTAAATGAACCTTTAAGTAAAGTAACAGTACTGCTCTGCAAATATACTTAATTACGAGTAAAATTCCTTAACTGAATCGAAAGTATATAAGTATTCCCAGCTGGTAGTGGATGTCAATATGACATCAAAAAGACACTGGACTCATGCGACAGACAATTTTGGTTGGAATTAAATTGCTAGATTAAAATGTTAGAATTTCATGCTGTACGTACGTTAACATTTTGTTCTACATACCCTGCAACTAGATATTTTTGCTCTATGTCAAGATGATGCTGTCATGAGAAGTTTGGAAGACATTGCATTTTTGTTGCTTAGCAACACAACTTAAACCAAATGTTAAAGTCATCTGTCATCAGTATTCTTTCTCAAAGTGACGCTGGCATTAAATGTTTCCCTGACACTGACGATCTAAATTCAACCAAATGTCAGTGTCAATAACACCGAATGCCAGCTGGATGAAAAAAAATGTACTTTTAAGCATAAAAAATAAAAGTACTCAATGCAGAAAAATAGTCCCTGAGAGTGTTGTACTATCTAATATTGTATTCTTAGATTAGTATTTCAGGCATCTGAAACGTGAAAGCAGCATGTTAATATTGTAGTATGCCAGGATGAGGCTTATTTTATTGCATGTAAATGGAAGTAATGTTTTCCTGAGAAATGAAGTGGAGTAGAAATGTTAAGTGTCATTAGATTGAGTAAATGTACTTAGATACTCTCCATCACTGAAAACAGCATCGCAGCACATGTGCTTTCTTTGGACAAATGTCACGAATCTGAAAAAGTTTATTTTCCATCCATCTTTTTGCATGTGAAATTAAGTTTTAATCTGAAAAAGAACTCACCTTCTGTATGAGCTGCAACATGTGTTCTGAATTCACGTCGTCTCTAAATGTGACATTTTCATTATGTTTCCACCTGCAGCTGCTTCCATTTACCTTCATTAGAGAAGGCAGCTAAAATGAACCGAGTTAACTCTGAGTCACAAACCTGAGTCACTGCTGTGGCAGAGATGTGTCTTCAATGAAATCCACTCTGCAATATGTCAGGTGTATTTGATTTTTCTTTGCTGTGTTTACAGAAAGCAGCGAGAAGCGATGAACGCTCAGAAGAATGCAGAGAGGGCGGCGATGAGAGCTCACTTCAGGAAAAAATATCAGCTGTCTGAGGTCTGTGGGTTTTTTTTTTTAAATATTTTGTTAGATTTTTATGTCATACAAGGAGAAAAAAATAATCTATGAAAAAATAATCTAATATTAATGATATGCTACGTTTGCCATGCATTTCAATATTTCTGTACCTTCATCATCATGGATCATGCGTTAAATTAGGCTGTTATAAATGTATGATTTATGCATGAGGGAGATCCACCCCTAGTTCACTTTAATTAAGATACTGGTATGCATGCTAATCTTGCAATCATCATTAAAGTGTGGCGGCACAATATCATAAGCTTTACTCGCTCTAACTCAAAGATCAGAAAAAAACAACTAAATTTCATTTTAAACTCACTTACATGACCGTAACTCAGTGGTTTTATGTCTGACTGTACTAATCAGCCCTAATATTCAGAATACAAAAATCACTATGATATGGTATAACCCTGCCTATTTGGATGCATGCAGAGGTTCAGATGGTGATTAAAAATATTTTTCTTAATATAATAAATTTTAGGACTGTGCAGCTTTTGTGGAGGTATACTGGCCAGTTATTAGAAATCATGGATGGTGGGGCAAAATTTTCCAAATTCACACACTCCAGCACCACCAGTGGTGCATGGACCTTTACATGTGGCCCCATCCTGGGCCAAGGACCAGGGTCATCTGCATTCTTTGACCCCCCGCCTTATGGCAAGCCTGAAAGTATGTGCTCTTTTTTTATTAAAGTTTTTTTTACTTCATCAACCTCCCAAACAATAAATTCTCACTTTACAGGTGTTTTTCTATGCTCTATGTTGATGTAGCATGGGCCTGACTCCCGGGCTCTCTGCCTCCCCCCCAGCAGACTACATGCTAAAGATTTGGACTACACAATAAAACACTCCTGCTTTGTTCTTTACGTGAATTGTTTAAAAGATCTTACAACCTATAAAAAACTTATGCACGCACCTCAGAAAAGCCCAGACTCCATCTCTGTGGACTCTCATGCCTGACGTTGATCCATTTTCTTTCACAGCCAGTCAGAGTCTATTTATCACACCTTTTTAGTCTTGCAGTAGCAAGAGCCAGTTACACTGACTTCACCAATTTTCCAATCCACTCCACTTCACATGAGTTTCTCTGATACCGTCAGAATAATGTTCTAAAAGAGCCAGATACAGCTAACAAATCAACTGTGGTTTTAACTGGTCGAGTGAACTCCTCCAGAGATAAAGTGCAGCCAGGCTTCACCTTTAGGGCACCGATTATCAAATTAAAAGTTGAATCACACTGTCGACATATGTCTTTTACTTGATTTTTGTGGAGACAAAAATGACCTACTAACATGCAGAAGTCCAATCAAAACAAAATAACCCAGACACTAGTCCTGGGTTTAGTGCTGTCCAAGACAGTTGTGCTTTGTGTAAAAAAAATACAAACAATCCAGAGCTTCTTCCCCAATAGCAGACTGATAATGTGTGCTTCAAGTGCTGACAGTGTGCTATGGGGAATGTGTGTGAGACAAAGGCATGAGACAAAAACAGTTAATTTAGATCATCAGCACGAAGTTCTTATTTTTTGTCACATTCACCCTCTTCGACACCTGTTTTTATCTCATAATTAGAGCCCCAAGGACACAAACCACCTGAGGTCTGTCGGAGGGAGAGTGTCGCTCCCCCACGAGCTGTCGAAGATTATCCATCCTGAAACCAAAACCAAGGACGACGGCTTCAACCTGCTGAGCGCCTTTCAAGGCCTCAGCTTTAACACAGCAGCGCTCACGGGGAGGAAACACACTAAGATGTCCACTCCTCCCACAGCAGCGAGTTGTAAAGTCATGTGATCGATGTGTGATCACAGGGACGATAGCTACACCGCCTTCTGATTGTATTAGTGCAGAGAAACAACAGGTGACCTTCACACATGATCGCTGCTCACACATAAACTTCAACATCGCATATCAATATTCAAACTCACTCATCTCTGTTACACAAATATGTCCATCAGACTTTCCTTTTGTACTTCTTTTTTTGTCTTTTATGTAGCAATAATAACATGCTAGACCATTTTATATCTTATTTAAATTGCACTAAATATTCATTTAAAGGGGCTGCGAACAAGCTCAAATCTGTCATTAATTTTCTGATAAAATTTGCTTAAACACCAGTCAGTGAAGTGGTGTTATATTTCATCTGATGATACAATAATGATATAATTTAATAAAATTAATAGGGGTCAGTATATTAATTACATTTTCAGCTAAACATAATTCACTTTTGTTAATAAAATTCCTTAAGTTATTTACTGTAAAAGGGTTTATCACGGTTTAACCCCATGAAGGGCCTATTTTTTAAATTCTGATAATTATTCAATAATATTAGATTATGTGTTATGTAATCTAGAAGCTACTATAGCTAGTTTCTTCTTATTTTCATGTCTTTCTAAATGATATAGATCCAAATGAGTGATCTATACACAAGTAAGGAATCTCAGGGCAACACATTAACATTTCATCACACATCTACACAAACAATGACATTCAATTTACTTGTTTTGTACGTATGATTAACTGAGAAATTTGTTTTGCTTTGTAAATCTATATCACATGTACTGTATATAAATTGTATCTTTTTTGAGCCAAGTTTTAAGATGTTAGTTTCTTGTTAAGTTCTCATAGGTGTGTTGATAGTCTCATGTTGCCTAATCAAAGGTTTTATACAACAGGAAGCAGAGACTAAGAACTCACCATAAAACTTTGTCAATTTCCCCACAAATTTAAAAGTTGACCTTTTTGCTTTTGGTCTATTAGCTGTAATAAAGACAACTTTGATGGCCTAGATGCACTCTTTTTTGGGCCTTCATGTAGTCTGGTAGTGTTTAGTCAAGACCATCTAAACTAAGACCAAGTCATGACCGAGACTGGACCAGTGCGAGTCCCACATTGAATGACACACGTACGGTAAACCAAAGGCACTCCTGAAAATGATCTGACAGGTACACATGTCCATAAAAACACCCACAGAAAACAAATGAAGATTCCTCTTCATTTGCCCTCTTTATTGTCCTGCTGTATATGTGTGTACGTACAAGTGTATCATGAGAAATGTCTTGATAAAATAATCAAAACACAACGCAGAGGTGAATTTATGTACAGGAATATTCTGTTTTCTATGAGAAAACAAATACAAGCACTAATAAGCTGAAATCAGGTTAATGATCCTTATTCAACACTGCTTGTCCGGACAGGTAGTTTAGTGATTCCCCAGCAGTTGTGGTCCCAAAATCCCAAAATCCTCTTTATCAAACCCTAACCCTAACCCAAGAAGAGAGGGTCCGAGACGAGACTGAGACCTTCAAAAAAGTGGTCTTTAGACAAGTCTCCAGACCAACACTGATCCTAAGGACTACAACACTGTTGTTGTGGGGACATATATCTGTTTATACAGTCACGCTGTGGGGATTTACTTTCATTTTGGGGACAAAATGCAAGTCCTCATAATTTCTTAAAGGTTAGGGTAAGGACTTCGGTTAGGTTATGCAAGTAGTAATTACAGTGAGAGGTAAATCTCCAGGAAATTAATGTAAGTCAATGTAATGTCCCAGAAGAGATGGACACATGACTATGTGTGTGTGTGCGTGTGTGTGCGTGTGTGTGTGTGTGTGTGTGTGTTTGTAGATGTGTATAACTTATGTTGTTTCCCCACAATGTATTTTGTAACATAATGGTTACAAAATTTTGTATTTTGTAACATAATGGTTACAAAATACATTGTGGCCTTCCTTTTGGGGACAAAATGAAAGTCCCCATGATGTAAATAGATAAAGGGCAAGTTTCCAGGAAATTAATGTAAGTCCATTTAATGTCTGTCTGTGTGTGTGTGTGTCTATATGTCTGTGTGTGTGTGGCATGTATTATTCAATGCACAAGTCCTCAGAAAGTGAATTATTACATTTTAGGGCAAATACCTGGGTTAGGGTCAGGGGAAGTTTAGGGTTAGGCAAGAGGGGTGTTTAGGGTCAGGGGTAAGTCTGCAGGAAATATTGTGAAGTGACGGAAACATGACTCTCTCTCTCACTCTCACTCTCACTCACTCTCGCTCTGTGTGTGTGTGTGTGTGTGTGTGTGTGTGTGTGTATGTATTCTTGTATTACTCATATTGTGGGGTCATGCTGTTCACACAGGCACATTGTTGGGACTCCTATCTTTTGGGGACAAAGTGAAAGTCCCTATAATACCAATCATTAAATTTTAGGGTGAAGACTTGGGTTAAGGCTGGATGAAATTAAAGGGACAGGCAAGTAGTGGTTAGGGTTCGGGGAAGTCTTGAAAAAATGAATTGAAGCCAATATAATGTCCTCTGAAGTGATGGAAACACAGCTATGTGTGTGTTCTGGACCAGCCTGACATCTGGGCTCTGTTGTGATTCTCTTGAACTCTGATCTCCACATCCATTAATCATCGTCTGCTATCAGTTTGTCAGAGCAATAGGACACATCCAAGGATACAAGGTTGAGGATGACAGTGGGAAATAGTCGGTCCTGCAAACACGGCAGCGAGCGGTGTCACATCTCTTGATGAGACAGATGAACACATCTCGTTTGAACCATGAGGAGCATGAACATCCAAGTGCCCGTGACTGTCAGAGCACGGGGCACCAGTGGGTCCAGAAATCTTCTTTGTCGTGTCGCGCCACACAGAGCTCTTTGTGTGACGGCGGCGGAGCCGGTGGCACATGGAAAGTTGGAGGAGACAAAAGGAGCTGAGAGCACAGGTGTTAGAAAGAGAGGTGTGGATGGACGAGTGCGGAGCTTTGAGGAGATCCCTCACACAGGGAGGAGCGGCTGGGTCAACTTGGTGAAGTTCTGGAGAGAAGATCGCTTCCGGCAGCTCCACAAGCACATGGAGCGGACCTTCAACACCCTGGGTCCCATCTACAGGTAGCAGGATGATTATCTTACCTTAAGTATTACACTGATTCTTAAATAAGTAGAGAAAGTACTGAACATCAGTTTCAAAATTTTATATTGCAGAAGTGCAAATAGGTTTACTCTCGAGTCTTTCTGTGTTTTTGTGAAGAGAGCACTTGGGCACCCAAAGCAGCGTGAACATCATGCTGCCGTCTGACATCGCTGAGCTGTTTCGCTCAGAGGGCCTGAACCCACGACGGATGACCCTGCAGCCCTGGGCAACACACAGAGAGACACGGCAGCACAGCAAGGGAGTCTTCCTCAAGTCAGTAACACACACACACACACACAGTCACACACACAATTTTGTATATGCATGTGTGTCGTGAATGTAATGCACTTGTCAAAACTGAAAATCTCTAATGGTGCCTGAAAGGTTATCTAAATAATTTACCCCAGAAATTATGCATGAAAGAGGCTTAACTCAGTGTAATGTTGGAATGTCTCCACAAGTTAGGGAAACAACTGTGTGTGTGTGTGTGTGTGTGTGTGTGTGTGTGTGTGTGTGTGTTTAAGTGCATGTAATCACTTGTATCATCGTCTTCTTGCTTGTTCAATCAGTTGTGTAAAGTATTCAATTTTACCCATGTTGATGCCGCTTTTAAAAGCTCTCAAAAATGGAATATTAATGTGATTGTAGCATTTTTGAAATTATTCTGATGGCATCATTTTTGTAAGTAAAAAAAAGAGAAGGTTCAAAATCTTATATCTAAATATTGAGATGGTATCAAAAAAAAAAGACTACAAATGATGCAGCAGTAAGATTAGTCTCATTTTTTGTCTCTTTTAGTCTATTCTTGCTTCTATTTAGGAGGACCTTTTAAATATCTGGTTCCAGGGGCCCATTGTCTGATAATGTGTCCATGGTCTTAGGTTTTGGCCAAGTGTTACAGAAATAATGGATGGGTAAAGGTACAGTTGGGTAGACATTAGGCATCAAAGATGGGCTTTGTTTAGGTTCAGGTTAACACAACAGGAAACAGGTGCAGTTTCCTCTCTTCTTACTGCATATTAAAGTAACGCACCAGCACGTCTACAGCCTCCAGAAAGGATGTCTGGTTTTCTTTCTATAATTTCTTTGTTTCACAATGACTGAGCAGAAGAAAGCGGCTCGACCTTAATGCCCCGCTCCAAATCTTCTCTCCACAGGAACGGCGAGGAGTGGCGAGCTGACCGTCTACTGCTCAACAAGGAGGTGATGATGAGTGCGCCTGTGAAGCGCTTTCTCCCCCTGCTTGATGAGGTCGCCGGGGATTTCTGCCGAATGCTGCGGGCAAGAGTGGAGAGGGAGGGGAGAGGTGGGGAGGGGAAACGCATCCTGACCATGGATCCCAGTCCCGACCTCTTCCGCTTTGCACTTGAAGGTCATCATCTTCAGTCCTCTTTGACTTGATATGTATTCTCATGTGTGATTACCGTTGTTTTATTTACACACCATCGCCACAGAATTCTGGCGCCTTTTCTATCCAGGAAAAGTGTAGAGAGGTGTAAAAGGACAAGGGCGTTATGGGGACATCCCACTTCTGAACTGTCAGGTCTCCTTTTCATCCAGCTATGATTGACATTAAAGTCCTGGGGGAGGGGACCATATGGATTAATACCACCTCCCTCTTTTGACAGGTTTTCATAGCTGAGTCACAAATGCTGACGTAGGCTGTGACAGCGTCTCACGTCAGAGGAATTACACAATGTACAACATCTCCTTTTTAAAATCTAAAAAAATCCTAACATTTCACTGCTTTAGCTCTTTCTGTATTTAATCAAAAAATATTCTCGCCTCTTACAAGAACTAAACCTCATTTTAACCCGAGGCTGATCTGTCGTTAGCATATTACAGATGTAGGAGGTCGAGGAGAACACCTTTAAAAATAGAAACGCCAACAAAGACGATCAAAGCTCCCGCATTCTTTCAGCGGGTCTGCTCCTTTCATGAGCCTATCTGCAACATGCCACATTCACAAGTGTGAATGCTTGTGTGACTCAGCGTGCTGTGTACTTGTATGCATCTGTGTGTGTGTGTGTGTGTGTGTGTGTGTGTGTGTGTGAGAGAGGGAGAGCAAGAGAGGGGTGAATAGTTGATGACTTTGAGTCATGCTACTCTGCTCCTAATGGGACCACATCACACGAAGCCAGGTGCTAAGCCGGGATAGGAATAGAGCTGCAAGAAATGATTCCAGTCAGTGATGCAGGGTTAATGTAATACGACTATGTCTGATGGGTGATGGATGTGAGGTTGTTCCTCTGAGCAGGTTCATGCACGTTTTTACCCATCGTTTCCATGACTTTGAGGCAATTTTTAAAGACCATACATTCTTGGAAACGAGGGTAATACAATTTTAAATGACTGTATTTTGTATTTATTTTACTGTTGATTTTTTAAGAAAACTTACCTTCCAAACTGGCCTGTAGGTTTGGAGGGCACGTTTTCTTTTAAAAATATGGGCTATTTTTGATCCTTAATAGAGTTTTGGTGATTTCTAAAGAGATGAATGGCTTTTTTTTCCCTTCAAAAATGATTGGCAATTTTTAAAGAAAACCATTTTGTGATTTTGTGTTTTTTAACATTTTAAATAATAGATTTTTTTTCTTAAAAAAAACTGGTGAATCAACAAAAATGACACCATTTATTATAGCCAGAAAGTGTTATTGTACAGGTTTGTGGAATAAAAAAATCAATGCCTTTGGTTATACTTTGTTTTCCAAAACTTTTCCAGGGCTGGAAATTTGCATTTGCAAGTTCTACTAACCCCACCCCACCCCCACCCCAGAGGTCTTCTTGACTGTCTGAACCCTGTCTGATGCAATTTATGCTCTCAAAACACCAAACTGTCTTTCTGTATGGAGCTGGATTTGAAAAACACAGAATATTTTCTTGCAGTCATACTCACAGACATTTTTGGGGCCTCATTTTACAATCCATAGGGCCATGTAATCCTGCAAAGCTTAAATTTAGTGCATGAAAAAATGAGTCAGGATGTTTTTATAATCGGCTTTAAAAAATGTCAACCTGGAGTTTATTATCCAGTGCAGCCTTTACTAGTTTAAAACATTTTTAAAAAACAGGGTTTCAACTTGTTTTAGCCTCAGTTCAGCTTGTTTGCTCACCGTCATGTATCTCTCACTGTAGCCAGTTGCCATGTGATCTACGGGGAACGTATTGGCCTCTTCTCCTCATCTCCCTCTCTGGAGTCCCAGAAGTTCATCTGGGCTGTAGAGCGAATGCTGGCAACAACACCCCCGCTCCTCTACCTGCCCCCTCGCCTGCTGCTCTACATCGGCGCTCCCCTGTGGACCCAGCATGCCAGTGCATGGGACCACATCTTCACCCATGGTACGAACACTCACTGGACTCCTAAATTTATAAATGAATTTAGTTTCTCTCTTCAGTCTGTTTCCTCCTGCACTACTCCCATCTTACCTGACTCAGTCATTCTGCTCTGATCCTCTTCCAGCGGAGGCGAGGATCCAGAGAGGGTACCAGCGCCTGTTTTCCTCCCAGTCTCTGGGGTCGGAGGGTGGAGCAGCTGGAGGCCAGTACACCGGGGTTCTGAATCAACTCATGGAGAAAGGGCAGCTGTCTTTGGACCTCATCAAAGCCAACGTCACTGAGCTGATGGCTGGAGGAGTCGACACGGTGCGTCTGCTCGTGTGTTGTATGTGTGTGCATGTATTATTCATGGTGTGGGGACTGGCTTTCCTTTTGGGGACAAAATGCAAGTCTTCATAATTCAAATCATGAATTTTTGGGTGATGGCTTAGGTCATGGTTTAGGGTAATTCCTGGAAACTAATGTAAATCAATGTAATGTCCTCTGAACTGATGGAAACATGACTGTGTGTGTGTGCATGTGTACATGTAACTCATGTCATGGGGACACAAATCTGTTTGTACAGTCATATTGTGGGGACTGGTCTCCCTTTTGGGGACAAAATGAAAGTCTACATAACTTGAAATTTTAGGGGTGAAATTATGGGTTATGACATGGGTAATCCCAGGAAATTAATGTAAATCAATTCAGTGTCCTCTGAGGTGATGGAAACTGTGTCTGTGTATTTGTCTTCTTCCCTCACCCTAACTGCTTCCGTGTCACCTCTCATCCGTCCTCTCTGCAGACAGCAGTGCCCCTGCAGTTTGCTCTGTTTGAGTTGGGCCGTAACCCGGAGGTGCAGGAGAGGGTGAGGCAGCAGGTGAGGGCGTCATGGGCTCAGGCCGGTGGGGATCTTCAGAAAGCCCTGCAGGGAGCACCACTGCTGAAAGGCACAATCAAGGAGATACTCAGGTACATGATGCTCAGGACACATCCATCTGCTCACGGTTTAACTGTTTTAAGGCCAAATGAACACATCCAATTCACATCACCTCTGCTCCGTGTTGTGAATATATGCTCAGAAACCAACAAGGAATCACATGCAGAGATTTTTTTTTAGCTCGAGGTTGGGTTTTTTTTGCATGTTGCCCCAGAAGCATAAACTAAAAGCTTTTTCCTGAGCTTTCTTTATCCGTGAATGGAGTTTGCTCGGCTATCAAGGAGACAGATTTGACATGTGAGCTCAGTATGATTCCTTTCCATAGCACTTTTAGGACCCTCTCATCCGTAGTTTAAAAGTTAAGCATGAGAGTTCATTCTTGTCCTTGGAAATTGTAGTTTGATGAAACAGTGACAACTTGAGGTCCACTTACACGTTTTATTGGGACTTTTAGTCATATCATTTGGTCTTCATCAGTGGATGGACCGTGCTTATTTGTCCATAAGATGGGATGGTGATATGTCCTCCTCAATATTTAGAACAAGTACATTTTTTTTCCCCCGTTGAAAACATTAACGTAGCCAAGGACTTTTGTTTTGACAAAATTTCAGACATTTACATCACAATGTGATTCAGAAAAAGGACAAATATTTGTCCTTAGGATGGGGGCGGTGATAAGTCATCCTCAATGTTTAGAACGTGTACCTTTTTTCTCCTCCATTAAGAACATGAAAGTAGCTGAGGACTTTTGTTTTGACAGAATTACACATATTTACATCAGAACGTATTCAAAAATGCACAAAGATACTTAAATGTACACCAGAATGCAGGAAATCAACCTGCCAAACACTGTGTTTCATTGATGTCCCAGTCGATTTTGAAACAAAACCTACACCACTGCTTAAAGTAATTAAGATTTCATCAAGATAGGACCAAACGATAACACAAGAATGCAAGACTAACACTGATACTATGCTTTAATGGCGCAAATTCCCAAACAAATGTGCAATTAATCAGATAACTAACAAGCGGCTGATATATAGTGAACCAAGGACATTTGTTGCATCCCTACACTTCACTGGCTAAGATGATGAATGTAAGAGGAGAATAAAAAGTCCTTTTTTCTTCAGATCAATAGAGAATCATAAAAAAAAAAAATAGACTCTGAGCTTTGGAAAAGATCTCTAAGAGTCTTTTTCTTTCTGCACTGTTTTCATCAGCAATAAGAATTGATTTGCAGTAACCCCTGAGTTTGGTGTTGAGTCAGAAGTCAAAGATAACATCTATAACACATAGGGCCAACTGTGTGTGTGTGTGTGTGTGTGTGTGTTTGTGTTTTGTGTGTCTTGGTTGTGTCAGGTTATATCCAGTGGGAACCACAGTGCAGCGGTATCCGATCAAAGATATTGTTCTGCAGAATTACCACGTACCTGCCGGGGTGAGACTGAGATCAGACTGTGACTCAAACATGTTCAGGGACATTTAGTGCTCCGGCTGACATCGGTGTGTTTCGTGGTTATCGACTCTCCCCTCAGACGATGGTTCAGGCCTGTCTTTACCCCCTGGGAAGGAGTGCCGAGGTGTTTGAGGATCCACTGTGCTTTGACCCCAGCCGATGGAGCAGCGGTAGAAAAGAAGGCCAGAAAGGAGAGGAGGCGGGGGCGTTTCGCTCCCTGGCGTTTGGGTTCGGGGCGAGGCAGTGTGTCGGGAGGAGGATCGCTGAGAATGAGATGCAGCTCCTACTCATGCATGTGAGTATTGACAAAGAAGAGGAGGAGGAGGAGGAGGTGAAAGACAAATGATGTGATGCAGGAAATGGAAAGACTGATGTTGAGTTATAGCAAGGGACGACAGAAAGAAGATCAGACAAGCTGTAATTTATAATATAAAATAGATAATCACTATATGTATTATAATTGAATCAATGCAGTAAAAACTTTTCACTCTAAATGGTTGAGTAGAAGTATCAGGTGGCATAAAATGATATATTACTAAGTAAATCCAAATAGCATACCCTAAATTGTACCTCTGTTCCAGCACTGCTGCTGAGTATAGCATGTGATCCCTCTTAACGTCTGCTGTGCTCCTCCTCTCCCACTCTGTCTTCACACCTTCATCACCTCCTCTGCCTCCTTTTATCCTCCCTTCGTCTCCCTCCTCCCTCTCTGTCTAGATCCTGCTGAGCTTCCATCTCAGCGTGTCGTCCTCAGAGGACATCAAAACCACATGTACCCTCATCCTCCAGCCCGAGACTCCGCCAAGGATCACTTTCAGCCAACTCTGACAAACACACACACACACACACACACACACACATGCACACACACAAAAGAGATTCGTGCCATCAACAGTTGACATGCACACAATAACGCCTGTTTTAATCTCCAAACATAACAGCCATATTCCTGATGACACTCACTGAAGCTTATACTGAGCTTTTTATTACATCCTCCTACACTTTGCATTCAGCCCAAATATTCATGAAGCTGATAAATAAAGTATAATTCCCTCCGCATGTTGTCTTCATTGTAGCAAACGTAGCAAAAGCAGCATTAACACCAATTTCCACTAGATGGCACTAAAAATCACACTAACCCATTCATTTACATTTGACTCGCGTGCTCCTCCTCCTCACAGTCTTGGCCTCCTGCTTCATGCATCCAACAGGTTGGTGGTCTCCTTTCTAAAGATCTAAACTTTGCAGCCTTGTTTCATACTGTGTAATATGTAATGAGTAAATGAAGCCAACACCTCTTTCTGCACCTTTATGTTTACGTAATGTGTTTTTTTGTTGTTGCTTAGATTGTTTATTTTTCTGCTGAAAAGCGTCCCTGTTGTTTATCCTGTCGCTCCTCCATATATTGATCTTCTCTCCTCTCTCATTTTTGTCAATTGTTTGCTAACAAGCTCTATAAAAAGACTTCATTTTCCTCCTGAAAGAGCCAACTGACTCTCAGGTTGAGATAAAGCGCTTGAGACTGAAAGATAAAAGTTTTTCCTGTAATAGGCTGCTGCTGCCTTTATTGGAGGCTACTGAATGATTGATTTGAGTGTTTCATATTCAAGCTGCATGTCAAATTTTGCACTTTGGTCTCCATGCGTAAAACAGACCTTTAGTCCAGTCTGGTTATTATGAGCGCATGTGCTATTATATCATACTAGGTGTGGCTGCGTAGAGCTGCAGGGTTTCTACAGTCAGCTCGGGAGCAAAGGTCTGTTTGCCTTTGGCTAACGATTTACACCCTGAGTCTGTCAGCGCGGGTTCATGCGTGACTGTGCATAGATACACCTCTGCAGCTCTGCTCCGTGCACTCTCTCACTCTCTCTCCCTAGAAACTAGAAAAGAAACTTGGAGCAAACTGTGTCACTGAGTGGAAGACACATCATCTCTGTGTGTCACCTCATCTGTCAAAGTCTCACACTTACATAACAGCAGCCTTTTATCAGTCCACTGTTTTTAAGACAGGAGTGTTTTCCAAGAAAATACGCTTCAGTGGCTTAAATGCAAAATGTTTAGGAGAACAAGTTATTGATGATAGTTTCTCAGAGGCTCAACAACTCAATGAGATCAACACCTTCAAACTAAATATGCAACAACTCCAGGTACCAGGTTCTGGTAAGTCACTGATCAAACAAACAAAAAAAGTATTATAGCTTATAATTAACAATAATTTAAAAAATGTACTAATACTTAATAGATTAAAAGCCATTAATTTTTTTAAATTAAAAATTGCTTTTATGTGTCAGATTGTGACTGTTTTTTCTCTTCTTAAGCAGTGGTTGCAAACTTTATTTTTGTTATTGAGTAAACTGACAACCTCTGACAAAGTGACATGTTTTATGGATATTTCATATTATTTTCTATGTATAGCAATCACAGTAAAAACACGATAACACGATGACTGCAGGAAGTTGGTGTAAAACAAGCGATTTGGATGAATTTTGTGTAGATTATTTCTTGTGAATTTTGCATCACAGATACATACTTAATTAGTTTTTTTTTTCTTTTTTGTGACAAGGACAGTGTTTTCTGCTCCCTGACTCTTGGTCATTGTTGTATTAGCTCTTTGCTTGTTTTCACTGTGCACTTTTCTAATGCAGGATGAGGCTGTTAAACAGAGAGCGAATGCTTTGTGAATGTAGCTTGTCTTCACTTTGCCCCTATTCTTCAAGATTTTTCATTTATCTTGAATAATATAACTTTAATATCAATCAATCGATCAACAAATCCTTTATTCTAGACTCATAGTCCATATAAAAAAAGAGACAACATCTAATACACTTTTGACATACACAAATACATTATCTAAACAAATTATCTTAACTCTAAAAATAACAATGCAGTTTAGCTTTCTTCACATAAATCAATGAAATGCTGAGATATAGACCATTTTATAGACTAGTGTTATTACATCCTTAAAATCACAGAGGCCTCCTGACCCCCCATGAAGCTCTGATGACCTCTAGTGAGTTCGGGACCCCCAGGTTGGGAACAAGTGTTGTACAGTATGACACTTTCTTAATATTTTCAGCGCTTTAGTTCATGATGTGGATTTGTTCAATGATTCGTTTGACCTCTTTTTGGACATACTGTCTGGGCGGAAATTAATTTGTTAATAATTTATTAACATTTATGACTAAAGAGCTATTGTAAGAACTATTTATTGATGAGTTATTAACAATTATGATTTACTTACTTTTGCTTTTGGTCTTCTGGAAATTGAAAAAGTATTTTTTCATTAGTGATTAACCTGTTGAATTTTTTTTTTAACAGTTTACTGACATATTGTTAAGTCTAAAAAAAGGACAGAAAGTAGAATTGTTGTGGAGCAGGAATTTTAATACATTACATTGAAAAATATCATTAATTGAAACCAGTTTTGATACCACAGGGTAAAATTGACATTTAGAGTGTACTATTTAAAAATTACTACAAAAAAAGATATAGATATAGATATAACAGGGCTGTCACATGACAAAAGACACTTTTTTCTTGGTTAGTAGCAGAGAACAGCAGAATGACGTATTAAGCATCAACAAAAAGAGAGAGTTAGAAAGCACAGTTGGTACTGTGGTACGGATACTGCAGAAAATAAGTATTGAAACAGCTGTAAATATTCAGAATGGATATATATTGATAAATCAATGTTTTCGACTACACTAGAAAATAGTCACATTTTCTCTGAGCCCAAAGGGACATATTTGGATATCTTTTTTATTCCAAACCCCAGAGTTTCTCAATAACATAAAACAAAGAAAAGCAACAATTCCTGACCTCAAGAAGTTGAAAAGAGCAAGTTTTTGGCATTTTACCTTGATGAAGGACTTGTAAATTGTTGATGATTCTTCTTCTGTCAGTTGAATAATTAATTAATCAACAAAGCACAACAATCATGGAAAGTATTGCAAATATATTCTGTGCCTAGTTTGGGGTTAAAAGTGTGTCATGTTGAGGGTTACATAATCTGCAGCAATGCACCAAATAGACAAGTATTACTTTGCACTCTAGTGCACCCTGATAGTTTGGTGCCATCTCTGTGCCATGTAGATTTTTTTCTTCCATTTTTAACATCGTTTTGGCCCAGTCAGGCTACTAATTCATCCAAAATCATCAGTGTGTTGCAAGCTGTGGCCTCCCTCCAAATGGTGAGAGTGGGAGGAGAGATAGGGGGGCAGCAGAGGGGTCAGAGTGTGAAAATGAAGAAAAGAGATTTAACTAGACGTGTTCAGGTGACACTAGACTCAGAGAGGGACGCGACCTGAGCACAGACAAGGGCAAAGGCAGAAGAGGAAATACAGAAAAACTGAAGAACAAAGAAATTAAGATAAAAAAGTAGAGGAGGAGGAACAGTGCAGGGGATCTAGATCTTAGACAAAATTGATGGTTTTATGAAAATGGGTAAGCAGACTTGTTTTTGTACTAAGTTTTGTACATTATCATGCAACTGCAGAATGATTCAAAATCAAAAGATGACCTTTTAGGGATTGATTTAGTTTGATTAACTGTGAAATGCAAAGAAAAAGGACTTTTGTATGCAGGTAATTAGGTTGTATAAGTGTGCTGGCTAATAATTTGTCACTTTCCGGTATCTGTCGTGTTGCAATATCGCCCAGTTGTAACTTGCAGGTCAAACACTGCACCACTGTGTCATTTGTTGGATGCTTTTGAACTTTTGTGCAGAGTCATGGTTGGACAAAGATTTTGCCCTCTTACATCGAGGTCACCAATTGATTGCACACGCTGACCTGTGTGCATGCAGGAATGTGACCTGCTGCAAACAGGCCACGCCCATCACCTGCTTGACCTCTCTTATCATAAAAACTGATAATTTGCAACTGTCTTTGACCTGCGTTATTTATAGACAGCCTTTCCAGTAACAGGTACATGCATCTGTGTGTGTGTGTGTGTGTGTGTGTGTGTGTGTGTGTGTGTTTCCATGTGTACACTCTGGGATATGTCAGAGGAGGATCTCAGTGGGACACGTAATGATGTGTGCAGCGGTGCGGCAGAACTGGGTCACAGGGAGGTGGATAGAGAGTGAGAGAGAAAAGGAGACCGGAAGAGAAAACACTGACAGCTACCGAAATCACAGGATGGAGGAGCTGTTCACGTTATTCTGCAAAAGTCACTGTTACCATCAGGGACTTTTGTCTGCAGGTTTAACGCTCAGTCCGTCTCCATTTCTGCATGTGCATTTAACTTTGAGGGCTTTAATTCATAGCACGCAATTAAATTGTGACACTTATTAGATAGTAGTGGTCAACAAGGCGTTAACACTGTGACAGGTAGTGCAAAAAAAAGCAACAAATAATTGAGTCTCTCCTCCGTTATAGATCTGTCGAAATCTTCCTCGTCAGATTCCTCCTGTCTTCACCACCTCACTCTCACCCCCTCCTCTCGCTCTCCTTTGTCCTCACCTCTTCGCTCTTGTTGTGCCGTTAGCAGCGACCTTGTCTGCCAGCCTCTCCTCCTCCTCCTCCTCGCTGGTCTTCACTCTCTCCTCCCCCGTGGTGGCAGAAATTGCAGGCTTGACTGATTGTGACATCCTCTAAAATGGATGCCATTGTTACCGGCTCAAAGCCCTCAACCAGGTACCACAGTGCTTTGCATGAGAGACACTGGCTCCATTTACTGGTTCTACTGTCAGGTTTTATGCAGCGGTGGTGACAGGTGGTCTCATTGAGTGTTTAAAAGCTTTCAGACTCGTAAGTCTGAGATTCTAAGAGGTTAGAGCTCATAAAATCAATGTTAAAACATATTTATTTGAGCTAAGATTCAGCAGTTTGCAGAGTGTAGGTGGGGTTTTATTGTAGTTTGATTCATTGTGGATGACTCAGTAATGGGCAAAAAATAATCTGCACTATCAGATATGTGTTTTTAAACTGCTCTGGTCTGATTTTTAGAGTAACAATGGCTGTAAAGTGAAAGTGTTCAGAGGTAGTGATGAAGCCACAGATAATAATCACATAATCACCTGACTCAGCAGTTTCCTGCAGCTCCATAAACTGCAGAAAACTGCAGTTTATGGAGGGAAGGGCGCGAAGCTGACTATGAAGAGCACTATTCATGCCCAGTTTGTTTATCACAAAGTAGCCCCAACCAAAAGCACACTACGGCTGCAACGATTCGTCAGTTAATTGAAAAGAAAATTAATCAGTAACTATTTTGATAATCAATTTATCATTTCAGTCCTTTCAGTCCTGGTCCACCTTCTTAAATGTGAAAATTAGGCCAAATTTCTTTCTCATTTATGATAGTACATTAAAAACCTTTGAGTTTTGGACTGTGGGTTGGGCAAAAAGACCATTTTTAAGATGTCACTTTAGGCTCTGGAAAACTTTGATAAGCATTTCATTTATTTATTTTTTGACATTTCTTGACTAAATGATTAATTGTGAACACAATCTGCAGATTATTCAATAATAAAAAAAATATTCATTAGTTGCAGCCCTAAAGCAAAACCTGCTTTATGGTCTATTTCACTCTGAATGAGACCATAATTTACAAAATGATCATCATGCTGTGTTTAAGAAGACTTGACACTAGTGATTGAGACCATAAACTTGCTCGTAAATGTTTACTGAAGTAATATTTCAAGCGAGAATTAGGCTCATTTTCTAATATTTTTACACAATCAGAGCTGTTTTGCATCCAGTCCCCCCTGCTGACCATATAAAAGTATGGCATTAGGCATTAGCTTTACTTTGCAGACCTGCAGACAACCCTTGAGTTCTGCAAAGATTTTATAGCATCTTTCAACTCATTGTTTTGGTTTTTACAACCTGCAACACAACCTAAATTTAGAATTCCAATATGTTATTTCCATGGCCACAGAATATTTGTGAACATGAGCAGCTCTTTCTCGAAGCCAGAAACTGAACAAGGAAGTTGTTAATGTTTATGTTAACTAATATTTTAAAATTGTCTTTGACCGTAAGACTTATGTGTATGAATTTTGAAATGGCTGTAATTCCTATTTAATGTTTTGGGTCACTTTTCCTGCTTTTATGGCTTCATTTCCAGACTGTCCAGTACCTGTGAGTTACCAAGCAGCAGGGAGTCAATGCAGCCGGTGAATTAATTGGAGCATTTAGCTGCTTAAGAGACAGATATTTCTCTGAGAAGCTAGTGGAGAACAAGATGGACCAGATGGAGAATGAATATTGGACTTAGATTCAACAGGTGTCCAAAAACCTAGAAATAATATGCCAATGTTTTGTTACAGCATCCTGAGCTAAAAATCGGTGAATGCAGGTTTAACAAGCATTACTTAAAACTTGGTATCATATTAGAGCTGTTTTCTCTCAGCTACAGAATTCATTTGTCGTCTCCTCATGAACAATTTTTCAGCGTTGTGGTTTTCAGGATGGAGAGGAACATGCAGCTCCGACACTGACAGACAGCACAACAACAAATCAGTCTCCTTTCAGCTTTACTGTCTCCTCGGAGAGTGCAAGACATCTCAGTTTGTCTTTCCTTCTTCTGTCACAGCCTGTCTCTCTGTCCCTTCTCTCCAGCCTCATTCCCTCTCTCTCCCAGCTCTCCTTTAATGTTATTTTCCCTCCATCCACCAGATGCCCTCACACTTCCCCTGCTCTCTCTATCATCTGACTGCTCCGCCCATACACACGCACACCTGTTCCTACTTTCCTCATCAGCCATGCAGATATTTATTCAGCTGTTTTCCACTCACTCCTTCACAGTTTCTTAGACTTTCAGTGTTGCTTTCTTGTCTTGGTTACGGACTACTATGGACTTGAGGTGATTCTCTTTTTGGATTTGATTCCCTGTTTCAACTGGTTTTCTGTTTTTGACACTTAACAACCCACAACTTTGTGTGCTTTTGTACCTTTATTTCGTCAATAAAGCCCTAACCTGTTTTAGTCTACATATAGTCTGTATTTGGGTCCCTGTTACTCCACTCACTCCAGTCGTGACATCTTAAGTAGAAGGGGCGATGATATTTTATTAAACTGCATGTGAAATGAGGATCTTCTGTTCCTCCAGTTTTCTGAGATGCAGCCTTCTTTACATTAAAGGATTTCTGTTGTGTAGACCCGTTTTGTATTTTCATTTGATTCAAATGTCACCACACAGCTTTTTAATGTCTTCTGTATGGCATTAATGTCACCTCTCCTTCCTTTTTCAAAGTCGTTGCTTGTCGAAGAATATCTGCCGTACTGCAGCTTATTGTTTCATATAACCGACTCGTATGACAGCTGAATGTCAGCATGTTAATCTTCATGACCCCTCCGCGCTGTAGTTAATGTCAGGTCAGTGTCTGTGGTGTGTTTCTGTGCCTCTGTGTGCACAAACTCTGTTTTCTTTGCTGTCACTGCACAATCACAATCTGCTCTTAAAGGGATAGTTCACCCCAAATAAAAAAAACCAACATTTTCTTCTTATCTGTCGTGTTATTTATCAATCTAGATTGTTTTGCTGCGAGTAGCCGAATATTGGAGATATTGGCCGTAGAGATCTCTGCCTTCTCTCCAGTTTAGTGAAACCAGAGGGCACTCAGCAACTTAACAGCAATGTCTCCAGCCAACTGTATCACCGTGCAGAAGGAGGCGTGCACCTACTCATGGACAAGAGGCTTGTGCTCGTGACAGTGCAAGATGTAAACAGTAATGGCGTCCTCCTCAGCTGAGCTGTAAAGTTAGCTAGTTCAGTGGTGCTTAGTGAGCTAACAGTAGATGCACACTTCCTTCTGCGTTGTGATATGGTTGGCTGGTGTAGCTTGGGAAAAAGAAAATAGTTCCTACGTGAAACTGCTCAAAACAAGGTCTGTGGATCATCATGAGTAAACGGGTCATAATTTCTGGAAAGTGACATTGAGGTTGAGTTTTTCAAATGTAAGTTTTTGGTGCTTTGAGTGCCATCTAGTTTCATCATATATGTAAGACACATTTACAACCGATATCTCCAACACTGCAGCTCACACCAAAACAATCTGGTTTGATAAATAGCACTATAGCTGAGAGGAAAAATATGTCATTTTTATTTTGTGATGAACTGTCCCTTTAATAAACACTAGTCGTGTTGTTCTGTTTCATCATTCACACAGCAATACACACTTTTCTCTGTTTGAGGTGTTTATTTCATTAGCATTCACAGGTGGAGTTGGCAGTAGAGTTTTCATGACTGACTTCACCCCGCTGACAACATTTTTCTGTCGCTACAGCTCGCATCAGGCGCTACTCAGAGAATATGACACTGCCGGACTCTTTCATCCAACGCCAGGAGCTGGATGCCAGCATGGCTGACACCTTCCTGGAGCATCTCTGTCTGCTGGACATCGACCAGGAGCCAATCACAGCGCGCAACACCAGCATAATCTGCACCATCGGTGAGTGTGACAACCGGCCGCAGACAGTGAGTCTCAGTCTCAAGTTTGTTTTCTGGCAACTGTTGTATGTCATCACTGGCAGGCTGTCAGACAGCCAGCTCCTGGGTGCTGGGTGGCCGTCAGAGTGTTGGCAGGGTTTGATTCTTGGCTCAGGACCTCTGTCTGCTTTTCTCCCTCCCATAGAAAAAGAGAAAATAAAAGAGAAAAAGAGGAAATAAGAAAATTCAATATACAGATTGATTTTTCATTCTTGCAGAGCTCTGACTCTCCAGATATCTCACACAGGCAGGTTTTTCTGTACTCCTCACTGAGGGCTCGTGTCCAAAGTAGATGTACCAACACAGTTATTTTTCAATGTAATCCAATTATTTTCTTGGCCAATTAAATACCGAGAAAAAGTGGGGAAAAAAAGGGCCATCACAATTTTCCAGAACACGTTGACGAATCCAAATTGCTTGTTTTGTCTCATCAAAGTCCAAAAATAAAGCTATTCACGTTGCCATCACAGTGAATGCAGAAAAACAGCAAATTGTCACATTTGAGGAGCTGGAAGCAGTATTTTTTTGGGTATTTTTTGCCTGAAAAACAAAATTCTCAGTGACTTCACCTCATTGTTTCAGCTCAGTTTTACGTAGGTACGTGTTTTTAAGCATTATTGCCAGTTAAAGTGAAAGTCAACCACAGATTCACTCGTTACTCTTTAATTGCATGGGTTTTTGTTTGGTGCTGTGTGCCCAGTTTTCACAGCTTCCTTTTGGATGCATGCTGTTTGCAGTCTGGCACCTGGCTGCTACTTTTTTATGAAGTCCGGACCTCACCTAAACACTAAAATAAGAAGAAAATGAGACAATACAGATAGAAGGCACTGTCACTTCTGATAAATACACCTAAACACACTTCTAGTAGGTCATAAGTGATAATTTAGGGGGATTACTGCTGTTTGTGTGTATACATCGGTTTTTAGCACGTTCCTGCATAGTATGTCATCAAGGCTTTAGTTGGTAACTTTTGTAAGCTTTTGCTTGCTAACATTTCTGCTGAAACTGTCACTATATCTACATAGTAGTGGTTGAGACAAATAATCTGTGAAAAAATAATATTCCTCTGCCTCTTCGTAGTGTCTCTTATGGTGTTAGACTACAACACAGTGAAAGAAAAACAGCCAATCAGAAGCAAGGACTCTAATGCAGCTCCCAATCATATCAATCACTGCTGGTGAACTGCAGTGAAAATGTCAAACTAAGCAGCGCATATCAAAAATAAATCAAGATTCTGTTACTGCATCACTCATTTCTTACTTCAGATGTTTTCGGAAACATAATTTAGTGTACTGTTTAGCTGTAAAATGAGAGTTTGGTTGGGCCGATTGGCAGAGCTTTTATTTTGCTAGGTCACAAACGTTCTCATTTTACAGCTAAACAGTACACTAAAATATGTTTATAACAGTATTTGAGAAATAGGCAATGCTGTAACAGAATCTTGATGCAGTTCACAATCAGTCATTGACATAATTGACAGCTGTATTAGAGACTTGTTGCGTCTGATTGGTTATTTTCCTTTGCGTGTGGTGGTTTTTAGCAAATACCATTAGAAGGGGGAGGAGCATGATTTTTCACAGATTATCTGTCTCATGCACTACTGTGTGGATACAGTGACAGTTTTAGCAAATTTGACAGTTATTTTCATGAAAGTTGCTAACTTTAGCTTTTATATAAAATGTTTTTCTCTTATTTATTTTATCTACTGTGTCTTTTCAGGTCCTGCATCCCGGTCCGTCCCCAAACTCCAAGAGATGGTCAAGGCTGGAATGAATATCGCTCGTCTAAATTTCTCTCACGGCTCACATGAAGTATGCGCAGTACTTCTCTGTATATTGTTTCTCACAATTACAGTACTTACATACAATTTTTTTTTTATCCTTCCTCCAGTCATGCATTGATTCTCTGTCTCCTTTCTCTTGTCTGTCAGTATCACGGTGAAACCATCAAAAACATCCGAGAGGCGGTGGAGACGATCACCTCTGACCCCTTGTATTATCGGCCGGTTGCCATCGCCTTGGATACGAAGGGTCCAGAGATCCGCACTGGATTAGTGAAAGGGGTAAATATGTAATGCTTCATCTGTCATAGAGTGTAATCAATCAGTCACATTCAGTGAGCTGTAAGAAGAGCTGAAAATGTCTCGACTGCTTTGTATCATCCTCATTTAACAGGTAACAGGTTGTTACCTTCTCTTTTTTTGTTTTTTGGCATAGAAACTGCACGCATGTGTGTCCTTGTTTGCTTTTTCATCAGCATCATCTTGTTCTGTTGTTCTTTGTGTTGCTGTTGCATGCCGTCTGCTTTGCTGAACAAATAACTCTGAGCTCTTGGAAACCTCTTCATGCTTTGATTAGCTTACAAAATGCTCTGCATGACGTGCGAGCTGCATGCTGATCCTGGCTTGTTTTGTCTGTTTAGTAGCTCAATAGAAAGATTAAATAGAGTTACTAACTCGTGTGTTACACATAACTGTATGCTATATTATCTTCATGTGATATTCTTAGTAACTAATTCTAATTTCTTGGATTTACATGTCATGAATATATATATTCTGCATGTTTTAGAAGATGGCATTTTACATAAACAACAGAAAGAATGACCCTTACTTCAAAATTATTTAATTAAAAAAATAGGTACACATAAACTGTCATTTCTAACCGCAAAGTGAGACAACAGCGTCACTAAATGATTGGCAGAGAGCTGTTGACATATCTGTGGGACAGTTATAGCTCAGTACAGTTGAAGTCTGTCACGTTATCATCGTCACCAGCACTCAGAGCCTCTGATGTGAATTACCAGAACTACTCAGGCGTCATAAACCACTCTGGTTTGTGGACGCTTGACATGCCAGTAAATCATGTCGTGTGTGGACAGCGTGGGAAGTTGGATCCAGCAGGTCTCAGCCCGGCTCAGGGGCAGGCTGTGGTTTTGCAACAGCAAACAGGGAAAGATTCTCTCCTCCGACGAGAGAGCCAAATATTTGATTATTGTTTTTTATTTTTGTGATCATCAACAGATCAATGTACATCAGCATAACAGATAGATGACAACATCGGAGCATGGAGGGTTTACAAACTGTAGTTCTTTATTTATGATATATTTAGTTGGAATTAATAGCAGAGCATTAATTACAGTTTAACAAATTTCTGAGTTTGTTGGTTATTATATTCAGGATAAACAAAAACAGCTTGCGTGCCTGTGTCTGCATGTTCTTGCAAACACAGGAACTTAAAATAATATTTGGAAGAAACTCCACAGTTGCTCCACAGGTGGCACAGATACACATATGACACCTCCCATGCATTTGGTAAGACTTGTGTTGACAGGCGAAAATTAATAATGCATTACTTGGCTTTAAAAATTACCTAAGTAACTCTTTGAATCCTCTGTAGTTTGGTTTGATTTCTTTCAAAAACATTGGCAAGAAATTAGTAAAAAGTTCTGTACATTTTTACATGGGAAGTCTTTTTGAAATGAAAATGTTTTTTTTTTTTGAGAGAGAGACCTGTCAAGATGGCACGTCATTACAAGGTTAGAACGATTATAAAATACAGCATGTCAAAAACAGACAAGGGACAATTAAAAACAGACACGTGATACAGAATTAAGTTTAGGAATAACAGTTTTCTGCACTCTTCAGTTACAGATGTTTTTTTCACAACTTTGACTCTCCCAGCCAGGGAGACTAAATCATGAGGCTTTGGTGTGTTATGAAGGTTATTGCATGACCAGGGTGTAAAATATGAGAAATCTAATCTATGAGAAATTTGGGTCTCTCGTAGAGCCACATCCTTGTGGAGTGAAAATCATAACTGTTGGTTAGTGACCGGAGGTTACACAGAGGGAGTTAAACCAGTACGGCTTTGTCGATAAAAATGCACCAGTGTTGCCGTCTCCTGAGGCCTAATGAGGGCCAGGAAACCGGATCATAAAGTTTCTTTCTCTCCACTTTGTTTGTGTGTGTCTGTGTATAGAAAGTGGAGGAGGAGGTGGAGCTGGAAAAGGGCAACCATGTCCGTGTGGTGACAGCAGAGAGTGACAAAGACAAGACAGATGGGAAGGTTATCTGGGTGGACTACCCCAGCCTGCCCAAAGTCCTCGATAAGGGAGGCAAGATCTACATTGATGACGGCCTCATTGCACTCAAAGTACTGGAAACAGGTAATCTTGTGTTATATAGATATATATATAGATATAGATATTGACCAAAATAAATTGGAAATATTAACAAAATCATTAAAATTTTAGTACTGAGCATCCCAAACAACTCTAATATGTGTAACATAAAAAATAACAAAAGAAAGAACAAAAGAAACAGACAAACTGTACATATTAAATACTACTACTACTGTCTCTGCTTACTCATTCTTCTTAATTATAGTCTATACAAATTCCTATTTGTCCTATGTGCTATTTTGTTGCTGAAGTAGAAAGAAAGAAAGCGTTCCTTTATTAGTCCCTAGAGGGGAAATTACATTTTTCCACTCTATTGTTTTTTGTTTTTTTACAAATGAAATGCAGACACAGGCCTGAAATACAGACACATCTACAAACAAGACCTATAGACATGCATTAATAGAAAGTTGGACTTTGGACAGGCGCCTCGAGTATTCAAGGTTTTGGTGCTCTGCTCCAATGTACCTCGGCAGTCTTGAAAAGCATGAACTGGCACCTCACCAGCTTCCAGTCCACACTTAGTCTTTGGTCAATACAAGGACATGAACCTGTGACCGTCTGGTTCTCGAGCCAAGTCCCCACAGAATGAGCTACTGCCGCCTCATCTAATACATCAATTTGTAGCATTAATGCACAAAAGACCACCTCATTTGGTCACATAATGATTGGCCCTGTAGGTCTCACTCTGAATGAGGTCTTTTCAAAAGGGAAAGCTGGCTGAGCTGAATCACCTGTCCATGAAAAGATGGTACTTGGAGCCCCCAAACAAAATCTGCCTCCCCACCATTATGCTTATCTGGATCATATCTGGGGCTCTGCAGGTTCTATAAATAGTCTAAATACAGTCTAGATTAGAAATTCAAGTTAGAACTCGAAAAAACCAGCATAATCTCCTGCTAGATTATTCAAATTTATTAAATATTTTCATCCATTTACTTTAGAAGATATTCACACCAGTTAATTTATTTGTTTTATTGAACCTTTATTTAACTAGGTTGAGAATTTGCATTAAAAGAGAACTATCTATCAGTCAAAAACCTTTTGGGAGTTAGCTGTACAACCAGGTAGGCTGGAAACATCGACATCTTTAAGAATCTGCTGCTGAATCTTTGAATTTAGATTTAGGAACATTTAACGACACCAGCTCCTTGAGTTTCAAGTCATTCTGCAACAATTCACAGACTGAGGGTTCAGAATACCCAAAAACCTTTTTCCCAATTTCTGTCCAAGCGTTTGAGATAGAGAGCATAAAGAGGTCCTGAGAACACAATGAATACTTTCTGCTACTTTTCTACGTGATAAAAATACATAGGCAGTGTGGGAGAAGACCAAGAATTGCCTTAGATATAAAATTGTATCAGTGTAAGAGCCTGCGGGTCGCCAGAGCAGGCCATCCTACCCAAGAGTACAACTCACAATGCTGAGTGAGAGATTTACAATTTGTAATTGTAATGTTAAGACTCCTTTATCAATGCAGTCTTGGCAGAGAAATTTAGTTTATGCTATACTCAATTCGTAGATGACAGTTTAATTCATGTCTTATTTTCTGAAACTCCTGCAGGCTCTGACTGGGTGGACACGGTGGTGGAAAACGGTGGGCTGCTGTCCAGTCGTAAAGGTGTTAACCTCCCCGGCTGCGACCTCATCGGCCTGCAGGCAGTCAGTGAGCGAGACGAGGCCGACCTGAGGTTCGGGGTGGCGCAGGGTGTAGACATAGTGTTCGCCAGCTTCATCCGCTCTGCCCAGGATGTCAAAGATGTGCGGCGAACTCTTGGGGCACACGGACGACACATCAAAGTGATCAGCAAGGTGGAGAGCCGGCAAGGTGTTCAGAAGTGAGTCCAGGAAAATATTTTTTAAAACCATACGATTTAAACCATTACGGTTGAGTTTTTTAATAGCTGGAGGCTTTAAAGATTTCATAATGAGGCTGCGACAGGACTCAGAGTCCACCCTCCTCTGAGCAGCCAGCTGTCAGTGATGGATGGACACGTGTCAGCTCTGGATGTTACACATCTATGATGAGTGATCAGTGAGGCTGTCTGTGTGAGTTATATCTGCCGCTTTATATATTTGACACACTTTATGTCACAGCTCCTCTCATCTGCATTCCTCATCTCTCATTTCTCCTGCTGCTGGCTGCCTGCTGACGGTGTTTAACTATAGCTCTGATTAAATGGGATGTTTAACATCGCATCATAAAGATTGAATTTTACACAACTATGATGCTATGTACCAACATTTGTCAAGAAAAGTCCTGTTTTACATCTCCTGCAGCTTTAGGTTTTATGCCTGACAACCAGACGAAGACATTATGCTTTTGTGTTGTCTGTCAGTTTGTCCAGGGTCCACTTAGACTCAACGATGACCTGATTAGATTTTGGTGTTCAAATATAAAAGGTCAAGATCACAGTGAATTCTCATTCTTGTGAATGCGAATCTCAAGTAATCTTTGAGGAAGTTTATCCAAAGTTGTCACAAACGTCCACTTGGATTCAGGATTAACTAATTAAAATTTGTTTGGTGAAGTTAAGGTCACTGTGACCTCGTCATTTTCATTCTCATGCACGCAATATCTCAAAAATGCCTTAAGGGAATTTCCTAAAATCTGGCACAAATGTCCACTCAGACTCAAGAATGAGCTGATTAGATTTTTTCAGTAAAAGTCAAATGTCAGGGTCACTGTGATCTCACAATACAGATTTTTGCTGATAACTTCAGAGTGTTTCATGTAGGAGCGATGAGAAGGCGTGCATCTACTCATGGACAAGAGACTGATGCTCCTAACAGTGCAACATGTAAATATTAATGGCTGAGCTGTAATGTTAGCTAGAAGTAGATGTCCGCCTCTTTTTGCATAGTGATTCGGTTTGCAGATGTAGTTTGGTAGAAAGAAAATAGTTCCTACTTGAAACTCCAATCAACAAGGTTTGTGGATTATCTTGAGTAACCGGGTCATTATCTTTTTGTAGAGTCATTGCTTTTTTTGTTATTTCTTGTGTTCTCTTGTGCTCAGTGGACTGTATATGGTTTTTCATCATTAAAATAAGGATACTTGCAATTATTCACCAGTAAAACTTCTAATATGATTATAGGACTTAGATCACAATGCAAAACTATCCACAATATATTTTCAAGATCCAGAGTCTGTGAGCAAAATCCTCTTTTTGCACATTTAGACCTGCATTTGAATAATAATGATGCACAGAAACGCCATCGTTTCTGCCTCTGCATCTTCATATTTGCTCACTGCTTCTTTTGTGCTCTTCTCCATCTCCCTCATTTTTATCCCAAACTCTCAATCCTTTGCCTCCTCATCCACCCCTAATCTGGCTGTCAGCTTTGAGGAGATCCTGGCTGAGAGCGACGGCGTGATGGTTGCCAGGGGCGACCTAGGGATCGAGATCCCGGCCGAGAAAGTCTTCATCGCCCAGAAGATGATGATTGGACGATGCAACTCTGCCGGCAAGCCCGTCATCTGTGCCACGCAGGTCAGGGATGAGCACGCACATGCAGAGAAAGATGCAGAAATGATCAGATATACAGATTTAGACTTTTCACCAGTGTTCTCCAATCAAATGTCAAATGGGTCCAACATTAAAACCTAATAGGCACGCATTAACCTCGCCCTCCTACATAACGTACTCGCACAAACACACTCACTTGTCCAATAAAATCATCCTCGAAAAGATGCACACACTTCCTCCCTTTCACACCCCGCTCCGGCTACACACACACTCCTGCAGCCATGTTGAGTCACAGCGCTGTAACTTGTTTATGCTACAGCTCCTGACTCAGAGTGACAGTGTTATAGCAGGTTTGCTACACGAGACCTGAGCCCACAAACACCACCCACACATGAACACCATTCAGCATTAGCTACAGCTTCTTAACTACTACAAAAACACAGCCTCTTGGACGACACTGCGAGGGATCTCATTTTCCAACTGTCTGCCTTGCTTATTGACTCATAATATAGAGTCTCTCACTTGTCAATAATCCTGCAAATTCATACTTGGCTGCCTCGGTCTGAAATGATCTCTCAATTCTCCCCCAGTACTGTCCATCCGTCCACAAAGCCATTACCCGGTCTCTTCTCTTTCTCCCTAGAGCCTGTTTGACATTACTTTCTCATTGTGGACAAAAATTGACGTATAAAGTGGCTTATTTTTAATGGACTCATTGATCGAATCCCTTTGCCCTGCAGGGACTGTTTGGCTGTGGTTAAAAGACTAATGTGGGTTTGTGTGTGTGTGTAATGTGTCTGTAGATGCTTGAGAGCATGGTTGCACACCCACGGCCAACCAGAGCAGAGGGCAGTGACGTCGCCAACGCCGTGCTGGATGGAGCTGACTGCGTAATGTTATCTGGGGAGACCGCCAAGGGACTGTTTCCTGTGGAGGCAGTGGCAATGATGCACTCGGTGTGTGTTTCAGTGTGCACATGATGTCCACTCTGTTGGATCTGACTGCTAGTAGTGCCCCCTGATGACGCTCGCGCTCTCTCTCCGTCTCTCAGATATGCAGGGAGGCAGAGGCGGCCATTTTCCACCAGCAGCTGTTTGAGGAGTTGCGTCGTCTCACTCCGCTCTCATCTGACCCCACAGAGGTCACAGCCATCGGAGCTGTAGAGTCCTCCTTCAAATGCTGTGCTGGGGCCATCATAGTCCTCACCACCAGTGGCAGGTGTGTATATCAAATCTACCCCAGAAAAGAATGTATGGTCATGGTTAAATCTCTGAACTCAAAAGAAATAGTCCCCCAGTGCCGACATTGATATTTTTGCTTATGGCAATGTAATTTCTTCAAATGCTTCATATTTCTAAGATGTGCACAACCAAAGCTCAAAGGTTATGAAAGTCAAACCATAATGATTTAAGTATTGAAACTGTGTCATTAAAAAAGTAATAAAAAATCAGACATTTATAGACACATTTTACAAAAAAAAAACATAACATATTGATCCAATTTTTTTTAAAACATTGGCACACAGACAAAATATATGAGATTTTAATTAAGTACATTATTTAATTTTTGAGATATACAGAAATTAAATGAAATAAACGAAATAAACTAAGAGCCAATGACTAGGTACATACTAAAACACAGAGCAAAATTAACTAAAATGTCATAAAACATGTGAAATCACAGAAAAGCAATTCTTGAAAAAGTGGGATTTTAAAAACAAAGTTTGCAGCCCTCCTCTCATTTCAAAGTCTCTGAGCTCTGACTGCAAAGGCTGTTTAAGATTTTTGAATTAATCCCAGCCTTAAAACAAGTGCTGCATGCGTAGGGCAATAACAGATCAAATATCTTGGAGCAAGGACTCTCAGGGCTTTGTAAGTAATCAATAGTACCTTAAAATCTATTCTAAAAGCAACAGGTAGCTGGTGTAAGGAAGCCAGGACCTATAAATGTGGTCATGTTTTCTAGTCTTTTAGTCAAAGTCCTGGCAGCAGTTTTGATTAAGCTCGAGGCAGGAGACTGATTTTTTTGCTGATGCCACAGAGTGGGAATAGCAGTGGTCAAATCAAGTAGTTATTTGTTTTGTGGAAAGAAATGGTCTAATTCTTAAAATGTATGAGATGATGAAAGCAGGACTGAAACGTTGATTTTACATGTTTGTCTAAACTCAGATTTTGATAGAAAGTGACACCAAGATTATAGCAATCTTGGGTTATTGAATGGGAGAGTGACCCAAGGCTGTTTCATTTTTGGATGTTTGAGCTATCTTGATCTATGATCCATATCTCTGTTTTGTCAGCATATAGCTGCAGGTAATTTTGTGACATCAACTTGCGGATGTCATAAAGGAAGTGTAGCAGATTGACAGTGTCCTGAGAGTTTTTTGGCAGGGTCTCCACCAAAAGATAAATAAGAATATCATCAGCATAAAAGTGGAAACCGATACATACATATATTCCTCTAGCCTACATATAAGGTGGCCTAGAGGAAGCATGCAAATGAAAAAGAGAATTGAACCCAGTACTGAGCCCTGGGGCACCCCACAGTAAACACCTCTTGCAGCTGAACTAGCATCAGTGATACCCGTGCAGAAATGCCTGTTTTTTGGGTCGTTAAAGATAAATATGTAGCTCTGACTGAATGTAACAAAGTCTGCCCACCAGCACCTCTAAAGCTCTGCAATCCTGCTTGTTTTGATTCATTCAAAAAATTAAGTGTAAAAATGACCTACTGACAGAACCAGGCTAGCTGTTTTCATCTGCTTCCATTCTTTGTGTAACAGACTGTAGCTTTATATGTATCTTACAAGTATAAGAGAGGTATCAATGGCTCTGATGAAGGCTTTGTGCTAAAATATGTAAGCATATATCAATATCAATCTTCTCATTTAACTCTCTGCAAAAGAAAGCGAATAAACTTCTATGGCAATGTCAAACTATCCCTGTAAGGTTAAGGAAAGGTTGAGATAACTGTTGATTAAAGATGTAAACATGAGGTCTGCAGTAAGACGCAAATTCTAGTCTCCTACATGAAAGTCAGACACTTTATACATCCAACAACCACCCTGACATCCACACTGTAACCTTCCACTTCTTTAAATATATGGCACACCACCTCCTGCATCACCACTGAATGGTGGTATTGGACACAAATCTTTAAGTGCTTAGTCATCCAGTATGAACTTAAATCCTTGGATACTCAGCTGGCTTTTTATACACCCACAAGCATGCATACACTGTAGAGTTAAACACTCATTCGTGGAAGAGCTAGACCTGAATAAATATCAAGGTTTTTGAGTTTCTCTTCTTCCCCCTGGACAGACATACAGGCTCTTTAAAGGCTGGAGCAACAGATGTTGTTATTGAGTCCCAGAGCAAAGCTGCAGATTGAATATTGCAGTCCTGTTATCTGCTGTTGCATCCTTAGGGTAGAGTTTTATGTTGACTATAATGTTTGGTTTTGTGCATTTTTGTGTGTTCTGATAGCTTATTGTATAAATCGACTCCCTTACCTGGCAAAATAAAGATTTCTCTCCTCCACACACTTGCATACACAATCTCGATAGATTTACTCTACATGAGTATGCATATTTTAAATCCCTACATGCAAAGACCCATTTCTACATACATACACAGGCGCCACATAAACACAAAAGAATAACAAATTATTCCATACAGGCGCAGTGCATAATACAGTTAAGCACTTTGCATCCTCTCATGCTCTGTGGTTTGTATAAAAAGGATGTACAGAACCAGTTGACCTTGATTGGGATCAAGATTGCAATAAAATAGACTAAGAGTCTTCAGTGATGATATCAGCTCTGTGAGGCTGTACTTGTGAACAGCAGTGCTTTGAGCTGAATGTTAATATGAGCATACTAAGATACTCACCGTTACAAAGCTAACATTCTGATATTTAGGTGGATGGATGGACATAGATTGATAGATAGATGGATAAATGTATGTCAATGATCCCAAAATGGGAAATTCTTTCGTCTCAGCAGCATTTTTTTAAGGCATTGCACAGGAGCAATAAAAACACTGTGATATATATATATATCACACCAGAGGAGAAGAAATATAAATATATGTCTCAATGGATAAACCATAGCATATTCTGTAAGAACTGTAGTTTGGATTTCTTGAAGTGGGGTTGTATGAGGTCTTTATCCATATTCAGTGTATTTTCTACAGTAGAGGGGGGCCGGCAGGCTCCCAGTTTAGACAAACAGACAATAATATTGGCCCAATGCAATATGAACTGCTATGAACAGGGGTAGCAGCAAAACTATATATCAGAAAATATCAGTTTAAGTGTAGGTCGTGTAGAGAAAATTTTCACTGCTTTACCTTGCCATCAAACAGTGATTAACCCCTGGAAACTGAAGCCCTTATGTCATTCTCTTCCAAGTTGCACTCCATTGAGATAAAACAGCAATTTAACATCATCGAACACAACAGTTGCTGCTGCCTTGAACAGTTAGTGTGTTTGTATCATTGTGTAACTTTGATGTTTTAAAGGGTTAGTTTGGATTTACCAAAGCTACACAATAAGATAAGGGAACTGATCAAGGCAGCAGTAAACCAGCAACTCCCATGTTCTGCGAGCTAAAATTACTCAGTATGTTTACATGCACAGTTTTGTGCGGTTCTAACTCAGTTAGGCCATTTAATTGGGCTACTTGTCCTTGGCAATATGCCCTTATTCAGCCAGTTGCAATAAACCTATATTACAGTCTATGATAAGGACCGCATCACAATCATAACTGTTTACTCACAATAACCTCTGGGATAGAAAACCATAAATATAATTAAATTGTGCTGAGCAAACTCTGCCTCAATTAGCTTTAAGCCACCCAACAAAAATTTTGAATTTGAAATGGATTTTACTAATAAACCAAAAAATAAGTTAAAATTCTGACCTTATGAAGGCACTAGATGAAAAGAAAGTGATTGCAATTTATTGGGAACAAAGTGGTGGACCAACAGACAAACCGACACAGACTGCAGAGCGACAGTCATCCCGTAGAGCTGTGCTGCTAGCCAAAAAGTGACTTTGAAAGAGAGTTTATTATTTCTATGGCAGGAGCTTCAGTCACAAACTGCTCATCTGACTAACGTCTCAAAAGTAGCAGAAGCTAAGGTGGCATTTGCATTTAGATGCAGTGAAAAGATGACAGGAGTTTACCACCACCGTCAAAGTGTAAATGAGTGAATACGTTTTAAGAAAAGTGTTCATCTCTGCAGTAGAGTTCAGACACTTGTGGAGTCTATGCCAAGGAGCACTGAAACCAATGTGGCGTCTGGACAGTTCAAACACTGATATATTTTCCTTCCTTCTTTTGTCCTCGTCTCTTCAGAGCGGCACATCTCCTGTCCAGGTACCGCCCTCGCTGTCCTATTATTGCCATCACCAGAAGCCCTCAGGTACGGTCTGCCTCTGTTAACTAGCATTTGTCTCGTTTGAAACTTGAACGTTGATGAATCACACATTTCAAAAGTCTGTTTGTGATACAGTCAATATTTACTCGCTCACTGGCTGTAAATGGTGACAGCACTAAAGATGTCAGATTTATCTTAGTGGATTTTTGTGTGATATGTCACTGGAGTGCATTTTGTGTTTTTTATGGGACAGTTGTTTTAAAGCTTGTGGTGAGAGCACAAGTGTGTCACAAACCGCTTTGAAGTAGATTACCTGTGATTTTAAAGTTGTGTGGGGTTAATCCATCAAAGATCCCGCTCACCACTTGCTGAAGGCTCCTTATGGAGGTCGAAGGTCACGGCCACATTCAGAGCAGCACATCTGGACCAGGTGTGGATATGTTCAGCACAGTGGACGGCTGCTTTCATGTACCTTGACCTTGTGACCCTCATATGATAACACGCGTGACTTCTTAGATCACAGGATGTTCATTTTGAATGTCGAAGCCTTTAATTACATACAGTGGAAACTCACTGACAGCAAACTGTTTTTGCAGGAATGCCCTGTTGATCAACAAAAATTAAGTATATCAAGAAGTAGTAACAGTAGTAGAAGTAGTTACACAGAAATTTTGGTTCCTGGGTGATGGTGGAGGAGAGTTCAGGGGTTCATTAAACATATTTATACATTTAATATGCTAAGCAAAGTTAAAGCAGGTCTGGCTTTGTATTGTTTGTAGATAATCTTTGGACCAAAATTTCAGTGAACGGGAAATTAGCCTCATGGTGGGGTTAGATCAATCGGTCCTATCCTGGGGGGCGGGACCCCTCAAGAGGTCAAAAGAAAACTTTTCAAAACCAGATACTTCTGTCACACAAAATAATTGTTTTTGATTTTTCACTCTGGATACACACAGGCACATTTTCATATCTCTAAAAATCTTTTAAATGAATCAGTCTGAGAAAGAAAATCACTCTTTGGCTGAACTGTGATGAGGGGTCACAAATATACGTAGATCCATATAGAGAGGTAAAGTCTCTCCCCTTCCGGTGATTCCTTATTTCAGAAAAACCATATATTATACAGTAGTCAATAGCAAGAGACATATTTTTGACCCGGTTTGATTTTTTTCATGAACCACCCATGCAATGTTAGTCTTTTCAAGAGCTAATTTTGTAACTCAAGAAAGTTGCACTTCGTCATTTAGTTTTATGTGAAACCGCTAACTGAACTGCATCTCTTGTCCCAGATGATATACACCAGCAACACCGACAGCCGTTACCTTTGCACATTTCACTGCGTTCTTACCTGATATGTTTTATCAATGAATCCTGGTCTTCCTGGCAGCCAGGACGTAAAACAATGAACAAGACAGGTTGCCCGTCCTGCTACAAACACACAGGCATTGCAGTGCCAGTGAGGGACGAAGTTAGGATGTCACTTATGCTACTATTTGATTTGTATGCTTTCTAATTCCACACTTTTAGTCTTATACTTAACAGTTTAATGACAATGGCACAGTTCAAACAGGATCAAAAATTATTTGTGTCTCACCGTTGACTAATGTTCATATTTTTTCTGAAATCAGTGGCATGTTCAATCTCAACATGGAGTGCACCATTTTGCCATGGTTTCCAGGCTGATTGGCATGTTTCTTTGAAATTTTGTGAAATGGTGTTGGGTACATTTCTCTTAGTTTGGTAGGTTTGTGAGAGAAATCAGCAGCTACTTGTATATAAATGAATGGTCTGTGCTTATTGTATGTACATTTTTTTCTTTCATTTAACACTTCCTCTTGCAAAGCAAACATATGTTTCCCAGGCTAATAAACCCCACTGAATTGAATTAAACCATGATATACAAAAAGGTAGTGCACTTGCATTACACAACAGGGTGCTCAACACCTCCAAATTCATTACCATAAATGTTTTACTATGTTTTGTCAGGACTGATTGCAGTGAAAGTCCTGTGGTTGTTCAGCATAGGGAACGAAAGAGACTTTGTCTCTATTTACTTTATGCAGTCGGAAACCCAAATGGTCAGATGCTCTTGAAAGTCTTGAATGGACAGATGACGTGACAAAAAAAAGTTTTAAAAAGCACTCACATCCAGTACTGGACAAAAGATCCTGCAAAAGACAAAAAAAAAGAGTCTGCACATTAGACTATGCTCCCATAAATATTTAAATCATCACATCTGTGGTTATTTATGAAATATTAATGGGAGTCTTGTGTGCGAACTCTGTTTTTTCATCTCTCAGTTGATGTGACTGACATTTATGAGCAAACAGTTTGTTGTTGTTTGACACAGACAAACACTGAACTTGAGTGTCTCTGTCCTCTCCCTCAGGTGGCTCGTCAGTCTCAGCTGCTAAGAGGAGTGTTTCCTGTCCTCTTCCACCCTCTGCCCGCTCCCGTCTGGGCCGATGATGTAGACAACAGGGTCAACTTCGGCATGGATATAGGTCAGCGTGTGTGAGAGCTGTTTGTCTGAATGTGCGCCTTCATTAGCCATTTAAATGTTATGAGGCTGTCTTGCTCACATGTCATGCTCTGTGTCCTCCTCAGGGAAAGCCAGAGGATTCTTCAAGTCAGGCGACATGGTGATTGTGGTGACGGGCTGGATCCCAGGGTCGGGTCACACCAACATTATGAGGGCGGTCAATGTCCCGTAAAAACCTGACTTTACTTGACTTAAAATCTGACTGACATGCTGACGATAAAAACCTAAGAACCACCCCTTTAAAATAGAATAGCGACCACAGTCACTCATAGATTAAGAAAAGTATTTTATCAGCATCATTGTTATTTAAACATTATACAGAAACACTTGCCACAGGTACTCTTCTCATAAATGTTGCGTGTCTTGAAAACGATGACTCCCTCCAAATAAAACTTGAACCATTAAGTTTAACGCACTGTTCTTCTATTTAATGCAGAGATTTAAAGCTTCACTAATTGAGCTGTCCATTCTCCTCCGTTTTCATCTGCTTTATTTGTGGGAGTAATATTGAAAATGAACATCGTCTCTTTGCCTCTTTGTTGAAGCATATCATTATTGGTAGCCTTTATAAAAAGTGAAGATAAGGCTTTCATTCCTGTCCATAGTCCTGAGCTTATCTCTCTGACGGCACTATTCTTTCGGCTATGATGAGCCGTGCCGAGAGATGCAGAGATGACGGGTACTGAACTACATCCTTTTGTCCACTGAGATGACCCAGATGCCGACATCTGCCGACTGTTCTCTCGTAAACTAATTATATATCTGCTCCTGCTTTCTCATGTCTGACGATCCTTTATTTGACGTCCTCGCCTTTCTTCTGCAGGCATCCTCCTTCTTTAGTGTTTCCTCTTCAGCTCCAATGCACCTCATCTCCTCCTGCCTTAGATTACCTATTCTCTTTCTGTCCGTCACACATGGATATTTGCTCACTATGTGAATGTGTCACATCCACATTCACATGCCTAGAGAGCAAATATCCGCATGGTTGGCTGTGTGACATTTCATCTTACAAATCGTTTGGGTTTGCAGCATTTTAATGTTGTAGCAGGTTGAGGCGATGCTATTTTTAACAAATTTATAGACTGTTGAATGAACTGATCTATAAAAATGCATCATATGCATCAATTCATATATTTGTGTGTAAAATTTTAATCTGCAAAGTATAAATCAGTAAAATGTTGGAAAGAATACAATACTTGCCTCTAAAATGCAGTAGCCTATTTTAAGATAGAAACACTCAGTAAGACAAAAACAGAGTTTTTTCTTTTTGAATTTAACCACATTTTCCTGTATTTCAAGATAACAAGAAAATATATCAAAATTACAAAAGCAAACTTACCTGGTTAATTGGAATATGTCATGTGATTGAACCAAAATATGTATAAATGAAATATTGTTAACAGCTTTAAATGACAATTTTCCCCAAAAAATGTAAAAAAAAAAAAAAATTAAAAAAAACAACTTGCATTTTCTTTAATTTTACAAAAAAAGTTACTTGTTACAGCAAAATATTAGTGTGTATTACCATGTAGTCATTATGCATCTCTCTGCGTTTTTGTGTCTCTTTGTAGTTGCTTTGTGTTTGTTTGTAATTGTTTTAGTCTTTTGTTGTCTGTGGTTGTTTTCACCCTTTTCTGGTTGTTTTGTGTGTCTTTATAATTGTTTTGTGTCTGTTTATGGTCATATTAAGTCTTCGTTATCATTTTGTACCTCTTTGTAAAATGCTTTGCGTCCCTTTGTGTCTCTTTGCAGCTGTTTTGTATCTCTTTGTTTGTGTCTCTGTGATCTTTTTATCTCTCTGTAGCAATTTCGTGTCTCTGTGTTGTTGTTATGTGTCTCTTTGTGACTATTTTGCATTTCTTGGTGTTTGATTTGTCTCTTGTGGTTGCTTTGTTTCTCTTTGGAGCTGTTCTTTGTCTCTTTGTAGTTGTTTGTGTCTCTTTGGAGTGATTTTATGTTTCTTTGTGGTCATTTTGAGGATCTTTCTGGTCTGTGTATGTCTCTCTGAGTGACATTTTGCAGGTGAAGGCGAGAGGGACCCTGACACTTTGGACCCCTGGGCATGTGCTTGGTTAACCCATACAGTAATCCATGACATACACCTAAAATAGCAAGAAAATATATGACCAAAGAAAGAAATATTCTGCATATGCTGCAAAAAACTTGACTGTTATCTGAGACAGATAAATTTGATCAGATTTGGACTTTTTGCTTTACAGCTAAATTTGTATTCAAAAAAAAAAAAAAGTGCATTTCATGTTATAAAAAAACGGATACTGTGAGAGGCACCTGAGCAAATGTGGCTACTTTCAGTGGCTGAATTTTGACTATGCAGCTTTCTTTGTCATCAATTCTCATCAGGTGACACATTACTAATTTGACAGGCTGTTTACAAAAAAACTGTAATTTGTAGTCTTTTTTAAATTAACTCTTATTATCTATCCGCTCTGATAGGAAAATGCTAATTTATTATTCCATTAGTAGCATTCAAAGAGTTGAGTTTCAGGTAAGTTTGGACTTTTCCCAATACTGTAAAATCTGACAAGTTAATGTTACTGAAAATAATCTTGCTGGTTGCCTTGAAAAATGAAAAGAAATATAAGTGTTAATTTATGTTAACTTTAAACTTTAGCTGTATTCGCATAATTTTGTGAAGTTGTTGCACCTTAAAAATGACAAGTGAAATTACCTTGTTCTTTTTAAGTGTTAGCAACTTCAGTAATCAAATAGTCTGACTTACCTTGATCATGACAGAGGATTTTGCCAACGACAAAGTAAAGAGATCTGCAAGTTCTGTTTATTTTTTAAGAAAATAAGAGTGTAATTGACTAGTTTGCAACCAGAAGAATATAGATATATAGCATTGTAAACTTGGTTTACTTAAGGTGGTAAAAGTAAGATTGATTTAATTGTCATTTTTAAGTTCCAACAGCTACACAAAATTATGTACATATAACTACATGTTAAGTAAACTTAAAAATTAGATATAAAGTAAATTAAGACCAATTTACTTATATTTTCTAAGGCAATAGGTTTCCTTGATTATGTAAAAAATCAACAAGTCAGATTTTACAGTGTAATCATTTTTATTAACTTATTCTTCCTTCCTTCAGTTTTTCTGTAACTCACCCTTCTGAAATGGGATTGCTCTTTCTCCGGGGTTTAAATAAAGTTTCGTCATCACTCTTCTATCACGCGCTCCCTCGCTCGCTGCGTTGAAGAGAGAGAGAGAGGAGATGACGCGCAACCTGTACCTGCGAGGGATGCGTGCGTCTTTGCGCCGGCCGGGCATGCGGCCTTGGGGGACGTATGATGGGGATGCGGATGCCATGGCAACAGGCCGATTAGATCCAGACCTTTATATGCACATTTATTTATTTAATATGTCATTTGCATGCTACGCGCGCCTCTGTGGACGTGCCAGCGCGACCTCTGAGTGTTGAGTCAGAGTGAGAAGTGGATTTCAGCTTCAGTGTATCGACTCTGAGGAAGCAGCCACCTTAAACGCTCAACAAGTTGTTTTTTTTTTTTTAGTTTTTTTTTTTAAAGGTGGCTTTTGAATTCAGCAGAGCGCAGTGTTTTACCTTGGAGCTGCTTCTTTTATTAAAAGATACGTTTTTTGTGTCCTCGGTGCCATAAAGGAGGAAAGGACAGCGTGTAGTCTGGACACAATGTCATTGAAAGTCGGCAGAAGTGGGAATTAATGGAAGCAGCTCCTGATGAGCGAAAACAAGATTTCGGGTGTCAGACTCTGAACACCTGACCAGGTTAATTCCGGCATCAGTTTTGCAGAATTGCGCTGTTGTAGAGCCGGCTGTCTCTCCTCTGAGCGCTTCTGTCGGGCAGACAACATTTCGGCGCGCCTTCCATCATGATGAGTGTTTTTCCGCTCGGATGCTGAACATGACAACGTGGAGCGGATTCCGGGAAATCATGGGCTAGATTTGGGGTCATTTGACTCGGTTCCGCCGTCTTGTACGTTCCTGTCGGTGCGTTGTGTTTTTTTTTTCCACTGTGTGCGTGCTTCTGGTGTTAGAATGAATCAGTGCGCCTTGGAGTATGAGCGCCTATAATGTGCGTCCCTTATGTCCATTAACAACCCATGACAGAGGATCAAGTGTCCTTGTCATCCAGCCGCGGATGAATGTTCTCCAGCTTGCTCAAATCATTTCTTACATAATGCTATATGTAGAAAACAGCCAAATTGGGGTGAGCAGCCCGGTCATATAGGCGGACAGGACAGCGACGGCCAATGAGCGGCGAGCTCCGTTATCTACAAAAGACCGGGAATCCGGTGCCAATATGACCGGCGTCGGAGCGTTGAGGACGGCTGTGGAGAGGAGAGGGAGGGCCTCGGGGGGAGAGAAACGTTTCAAGGACAAGAAAGGAGGAATGGCACAGAAACATCTGTGAGGACAAAAGAGGAAAAAGTGAAGCTGCTGGCGTCACACTGGCAGGGTGAGGGATTGAACGTGTGGATGGGGCTGTTTCCAAGGGCACTGAGGTAAGCATGGCCACATCGGCGGAGAGAGGGCGGAGGTGTGAGCTGCCGGCTCCAGGAGAATGACTGGAGACTCTGAGGCCACTTTTCTGTAGCGTCTTCTGTTTAACATTCAGATTGACATTGACTTTCTAACCTTTAAAGAGGTCGAGTACATTGAGTAGTTTTTGAGGGTTACAGGTTATATTCCACCTCCTCCTCCCTGAGTTGGGATGGATGGGGTGGCTGGAGGTGTGGGCACCCCCAGCAGCGCCGGGGGGTCTGGGGGTGACAGCCTCCCCAGGCGTAACGGGGACTCTAAGCGGCGCAGCAAGGGCAGCCTGCCCTCTCCGGGCTACAGGCTGTCCCAGGCCTCACTGGAAGGGGAGAGGGGCTCCTTCGGGGCGGACAGCACCTCCTCAGGTGGACGCGGCCGTCGCCTCTCCATAATGAGCTCCTCCACACGGGACGGCCTCCCTTTCCGCACAGCAGGCACCCCAACCACCCCGGTGCCCCTGCCGCCCCCACCATCCTCCTCTGCCACAGCCCATCCACCTCCTCCACGCTCTGTGGGCTTCGCCTCAACCCGCGCCGCCCTGCCCTCCACCTCCTCCACTGGCACCGGAGTCATGGTGGTGGCCACCGGCCCGGAGACCACCACCACCACGGCGTGCAACACCACCGCAGCAGGGACCCCCGAGCTCATGGGCCAGTCCGGACTGGGTGGATTCGGCATGGGGCTGGACGGGGAGGACTACAGCACCTCCAACCAGAGCACCTTCATCCAGAGACAGTTTGGGGCCATGCTGCAGCCCGGGGTCAACAAGTTCAGTCTGCGCATGTTTGGGTCCCACAAAGCGGTGGCGCTGGAGCAGGAGAGACTGAAATCTGCGGGGTCGTGGATCATACACCCATACAGTGACTTCAGGTATGAACGCGCGCACGCACGCACGCACACACACGTCACACTGATACTGATGCTGGTTTATAAAATAAATGCCACTTGTGGGCCATAAAGTTCCTTTGGTTGAAATTTGGATCAAAGCAAGTTGAAAGTGTGCTCACTTTGCAGAGCTCACTTGAAGCATAATAATAGACACTTAAGTAGAGAGGGGAACAGAGAAACATACAGCAGCCTCTTCAGTTTTTAACTGGAGGAAATGGAGAGGAGGAAAACTGGGAGGACAGAGACATGCAGGAAGTTATACGTATAGACATATAGAAGTGTATAGGAAATTAGGGATTTAAGGAGAGGAAAAAGATGCAACAGGAGAGTTTTTGGAGGAAACATGGTGACAGACCAGAGAACCAACAATATATCATGATACTATGATACAATATTACTGCCATTTAAACGTTTTGTGATATGATGGCTATTGTTGTTTTTTTGTGATTTATTACATTTTTAAACTGCAAATCATGTCCCCAAAGGAAAACTTTGTCAACATCTGTTTTTTTCCATAAGATATGCCACTAAATCCTACACACTGCTCCCTGAAGTCAAGATACAACAATACTGCCATTTTTATAGCAATATGCCAGGTATTGTGGTAATATATATATTGTCACAGTGTGATTTATAACCTTTTTTTTAACAGCAAATTATGGTCCTAATGGTAAACTTTGTCAACATCTGATTTATCTAATAAGATATACCACTAAATCACACTGCTCCTTTAAGACAAGATACAGTATTATTGCGATTTTTATTGCGATATGCTAAGTATTGCAATAACTTATATTGTCATATATTGTTATTTATTACATTTTTGTATGTAAAATGATGTCCCCAATGGAAAACTTGAAGATCTGTTTCATATAAGATATGCCACTAAACCCTACCCACTGCTCCTTTAACTCAAAGTACAATATTATTGCGATTTCTTTTAGACGACAGATATTTCAATATATTATGATTTATTACCTTTATTTAAACTGTAAATTATGTCCCCAATGAAAAACTTTGTCAGCATCTATTTAATCTAATAAGATGACATCACTTACGTTATTTTAATTGCAGCAAAATGTATATAGTGGAATAACAAAGCAATTTATTTTATTATTATAGTAGACTACCAAAAGTTAAATTTGTATTTATTAATAATCTATTCAATAAATAAAAACCCATACTTGTCATCCATACATTATTGCCACACAAAATATTGCAATACTATAGTATTCAAATTTTTCCCCTATCCCCAGAAGATAGCCATGAAATTATCATTTTCATAACACTTTACAAAAGCTACCACTGTTGAGAGTGATATGGCATATGAGACGCTTTACATTCTAATTTTCCACCTTTTAATACATCTGCAAGCAATTTAATAGAAAACATGGGTGGTACCAAACTCAGCAGTCGAGCAGCAGCTTCCACACGGACAAATGCAGAACTGCAGTACACTGTAATACTACAACCAACAGTAATAATAATGGAAATCTCTTACATTTATCTTTGACCTTTGCATTTGCTAGTTATTTTGGATGGTAGTACATGGTTGCCTATTGTACTAAAGCCATTTTTAAAATATATATATATATATTTTTAGCAATACATGGGGGGACATTGTGAGTATATTTGCATTTTGGAGGTTATCCCCCCTCAGTATATATGATAATTATTCTCTTGTTGTTTGAGGAAAGGAAAAAGATGCAAGGGGAGAATTGCTGGAGAAAGCATGATATAAAGAGGGTGTGTGAAAGGTTAAAATAGAGACTGAAAAAAAGGTGGGGTGAGTAGAGTCCTTGGAGGCGTGATGAAGGCAGGGAGTGGTGTTTGTGGAAAGGGTAGTGTGCAGGTGACAAGGCCTCTGGTGTAGACACCATGCAGCAGTGGCAGCTCTCCATCTGTAAACTAGTGAGAGAATAAATACCCTACACTGTTGCCTGTTGTTTCCAGAAGAAAACGGTTTCACAGTTAGAGGGAGATAAAGGTGACAAGATGCAAATTAGGAGAACAAATTTAGCCAAATGTGTGTTGGCTGATCAGGGGGAGCAATGAGAGATATGCCTTCCATGTCAATTAGGTGAAAGTACGTTTTCATGTGAACAGTGGTTGAACCCAGAACAGCATGCCCTGCTGGTGACTCCATGCGTGGATTTTTCTACTAGAACAATTAGCACGAGAATCAATAACGCCTGAGGGGGAAATGACAATTGAGGCTGGTAATTTGTTGGTTTCCTTGAGTTGAAATCTCCTTGTGAAGATAAAGACGAAGTTGGTGGTTATGAATGCCCATAGGACATACTCAGCAAACAACGTAGGTATTTAATTTCTGAACAGGAATGGGGGAAGTGAATGCTTATTAAATCCTACCCACCCCACCCCCTTTTTTCAATTTTATAAAAAAAAGACTGATGTGTTGAGCATCCTGGTCATTGGCTGTTGCATAAATACACTCCTAATAATGTGCAGGTGAGCAGAGGGAGAGACAACATTCATAATCTCCAGACAGGCTGCAGCAACAATGGACGACTTGATCCTCAAGGCTCCTGGCCCACTTTTGTCTCATCAGCCACACACACACACACACACACACACACACACACACACACACACAAAGAAGTCGTTTTGTATTGTCTGTCAATTTGATGATCACTCACAAGTGCTTATGAGTCTGCTCACAGGAGATACAGTGAACGAGGTCAGTGAGGAGCTCAGGGGGAAGGAAGGATGAGGGGGTGTGGATGGATGGATAGATGGAAGGGGAAGGATGGATGGATGGATGGATGGATGGATGCCCCTCCTGCACTTATTGATATTCATTCAAGATATCTAAAGATGTAAATGGTCCTAATTAGCCCGTCGGAGAATCACAATTGAATTTCGCTCAATTATGCATGACTTCCTAAATTATGCAAGTTGAGTATGCATTATGCATAATTCACTCATCTAACTTTTCAGTTAAGTACCTGTACTCTGGAGCGAGGTCTGAAGAGGAACTTTGTGAGGCTGGAGCGAGCCAGAAGGAAAGACTGATTACTCCTTTATTGAGTTTTCGTCCTGCTATCGACCTTGAGCAAAAGAGACTGTGTGTTTTTGTGCACTATTTGTGTATGTGTGTGTGTGCTGATAAGCTCTCACACCCTTCACCTCATTAAGAAAATATGTGTTGTTGCTCCAGCACCTAAAGAATACCTAACGAGAGGCAGAATAAGAAAATTCGGAGCATGGAAAGTGAGGAGAGAGGTGAAAACAGGAATGGCTGTGGTTGTTTTGAGACAGGCTTGGTGGCATTACATATATAGTAACATGAAGTTATTGTGTACCAGCCGGTCGCTGTTGTGCTTGTCTGTCCGTACGTCTGGCAGGATGATGGGTGGAAACTTGCTCAGAACTGACATCTGGCCAGCCGCAAGCAGGGAACCAATCAGAGGCAGCTCTGGAGACACTTGGCCTCAATTACAGTAGAATTAGTGTTTGGTTTGACAACAGCTGAGCAGGTAGATGCAGGTCAGTTTCCTCCAGCACCTGTTCATGTTCAAGATGGAATACTGATGAGGCTGCGGAGAACGGATTTGATTGCATTTGCAATTCCTATCTGTGTGTGTGAGATTGTGTGTGTGTGCATGTGTGTGTGTGCAGTTCACAAGTGCACAATAACACGCAATGCACGAGCCAGTGTTGCATCACTCCGCCGCCTTGACAGGTATTTAGCCAACATAACAAAGCGTCACATCATTGTCGGCTTGGATCTGACATCTTGTTTCGTCTGTTTGGTTGTTTTCATTTGTTTGGTCTCACATCACAGTGACAACAAAGGCTGATTAGTGTGCAGCGACATGTACAGTGACGTTTATTACGTTACCCAGCAAACTAAAACATTGTTGCTGCATGTCGCTGAGGTTAGATTAACCCTCATTTAAATAATAGGTAATCATCTGCGTATGTGTGTAGACGGGTAGAGAGAAAAACATAAAGCTGTAATTACCAAGAGGATAATCGAGGGCAGTGGTGGCAAGTAGGAAGAGGAGCAGTACAACAATTGCAAAAACACTCCATTTATAAGTAAAATTGATTTATTTTAGTCTGTTTTGTTGAAATAATTAATTATGTTGAAAGGTTGGTTACTATAGTAGTCAAATAGATGTAGTAGGGTAAAAAGGTACTTTAATATGGGCGCCCCATGTACAAAGGCTATGTCCCTGCTGCATGTTCCCTTCTCTCTTCCCCTTTCAGGCTGAAACTGTCCTATCAGATAAAGGCAAATAATAATATTCTTTTAGAAAAATTACTATATTTCCCTCTGAAAAGAGGCAGGGAAGAATTATAAAGCAGCATAAACTAAGTAAAGTACAATGACCTCAGCTTTACCTAAGTAGAGCACTTGATTAAATGTACTTAGTTACTTTTACTTAAAAGCTGCCACAAACTGTTTAAATTATCCATTAGTCTAAAACGTCCACCGTCTAAGTTGACATATTCAAATTGTTTTGTCTGAGCAGAAGTACAAATCTCAAAGATACATAATAATAATGACTTTATCAGGGATGCAGAAAAAGGTCCATAGCATACTACATAAAAACAGACAATAGATACAATAAATACCTTTTAAAAAATAAATAAATAAAATCAGGAAATATACAACACCACATTTTTCAAGTCCATATAAAAATGACAAAATTCAAGCAACTGCACACACACAGAAACTGGAGTGCCTGTGGCTCCACAGTCTGGATGAAAATCTAACTGAGCTCATCTCAGGGTCATTTGAGTCTAAAAAATACAATTTTCAGAGACAGAAAGCCTGCACATGTATTGATAAGATTTTGTATTAAGGCAGAGCAAGTAGCCATACCAACGTCAACAAACATTTGGCCGGCAAAACACCATCGTGGAAGATCAGCCTCGTGCCATCATTATAGTCCACATTAAGTCTCTGCATGTTCCTTCTTTTACAGATATGATTATGTAAATAGTCAATAGTTAATTCTGTGTTGATTAATTGCGTGATAGACTAAAAGCATTTCAGCTTTAGTTCAAAACAGTAAAAGCAAAGTCTCCTCATCCTTATAGATAATATTTTGCCTCTGGAGAAGCTCTGCAGGGTCATGTCCTCCATCAGGACATTAAGTACCACTGCAAGTTACTGGATAACTGATAATATCTTGTGTATGAGTAGCAGTGACAGACATAAACAATCAGTGTAGCGTGATGTGATTTGCAGAAATGTTTTCTATAATCAGAGCTAACAAAGCGTGTCCTCAAGGTTAGGAATAAATCTGCAGCCCCGTCACAACAGCAGCTACAGACCGCCGTGTCTCTGTTGCTGTAAATAATCCCTGTATTTATTGCCCGTGATTATGAAGTGATACATCTGTCAGTATAAGTGACAAAGTCAGGGGGAAGAGTGTGTGTGTGTGTAGCAGAGTGATGACTCATACTTAATCTTCATCAGTCTAGCGGCAGCGTCACACACCATGAGGTTGTGTTACTAAATTAGAGCTCAATAGCAATCGACCACAAAGCTGGAGTGTACTTTTCACAGACAGAGAGCGAGTGTGTGCAGGAAGAGAGAGGAGGCAAGAGGAAGGAAGTCATTGATACGGGTTAAGGTGATGGATGAAGGGATTAGGAGGAGGAAAAAGACAGAAATATGACAGCCATCATCTCCAGATGATTGGATCGCCTCTTCTGTCATACCTTAATCACTCGCAGCATTTTTATAACGGAGGCAACGTCATCCAGTAAAACCCTCCAGCATGAAATACAGATAGATGAAGCGTCCCAAGGTTACTGAACATTTGCCCCTCTTTGTCCCCTCTGTCTGTCTCTTTTTCTCAATTCAGCTCAATGCTGCTCTGCTTTATTGGTGAAAGAGATAAAGGATGCACTTTATGCTAGAAAAGCTTTTGCAAAGGATGAAACTGTCTTAATGTGCCAGTGCTGCACATTAAAGAGGGCAGTAGGAAGAATTTGCACTTCTTAGTGCCTTGGATGATCCCTGAGTTTTTATACTCACCGTCTACTTCAGGAGCATGTAACAAAGGGGAGACTATATATAGGAAAAATTTAACATAAGAATGTATATATAAGGAAATGGGATGTAAAAAGATTAACTAGGAAAAAATATAGTGCTGGTGGAAAGGCAAGAGAAAGACTATCAGGTCTAAAATGTGTTTGCACACCCGAGTGTAACTGAATTGTATTTTAAAGAGGCTTTAATTGGACTTTACTCAGCCATTTAAAACAGAGATATAGTGTCTTGTATGGCTCGTTTTAAAGTCCTATAAAATAACTGATTATGCCTCTAAACAAACTGGAGGTGTGGAGTTTAAAAGATGAGGGCAGAGAGGTCCTAATGAAAGATGGTATCCAGATGCATTAGAGTGCCTTTGTGCCTTCGGAGCTTGACCCACACTGCACTCAAAAAGTCCGGATAAATCCGCCTCTGCTGCTTCAATATTGACTTTTCTTTATTGCATCTGTTGGTCTTTATCAAACAAGGTTTACAGACTTGAATGTAGAGGGACATTCATGATAAAGCTTAAGTTTAAATTGAATACTAGAGGCCATCTTGTGGTGGGATCACACCAGCCATGACTGAAAATGAATGTCTTAGCTCGGGACCACACCCATCTTTGAAATCAGACTTCAATTTCATCTCAACTAGACATCTGTGAAGGTTTGTGACTCAAGCTTGCACTATTGTGATGCCATCACAGTGACAAAATCTGTCCACAGACAGACATAAAAAACAAAATACTCAAAACAGAATCAGTGGTAGCTCCTGCAACAATAATGGCTCGTTCATGCTGAACATTACAACCCGAGACAGAGACTGACAGAGACTTCTGTCTGTACTCTCCGTTCAATACATCCATATTTGTGCACATTTGCTAAAAGCTTACTGATATGGACAAAACAGAACCACCCAAGATCATGGAGGCAGTGTAGCGAGATACGACTGTAGGAGATGATGAAGAAAATGTAGGTACTGGCACAGAATATATATATATATATATATATATATATATATATATATATATGCTATTCTATTCTCTATCCACATGTTGGGATGTATTGAATGGCCTCCCAGACTACTACAACACTGCCTCCATTTATGACTCTGCTCCCTCTAGTGCCATATTTTATCTCTGCCATCATAAAGGCAGCAATGTGAGTGAGTCATGTAACTTTAATCATTTAAGTAAACCAGAATCATTTCAGGTGAGAAACGGTGGGGAATGTGACAATCACACAAACATAACATCAACTGATGATTTTGCCGCAGCATTATATTACATTATATTGGTTACTGTCTCAGATAATGCATCACTTTGACTCAACCAGACACGGACATCCTCTGGTGAGTCTGTGGGCTCTGGTTTATTGTGTTGGCTAATGTAAATTTCCAAAATCATTTTGCACCAAGATATGTGTGACATTCAAATTTTCAATGTCACTGCCAATTAAACCTCACACATAGACATGAAAATATTTTTCTAACATGTAATACTTTTTTGTTTTCCAAAATCTTTCTGGAGCTGTTTCACCACCACCCACCATTTATTGAAAGTTTTCCAGCTCCTTCATTTCCTTTGTGCATTGAATTGTGGGAGACTTGTAATTTTGTCACTTTTTCAGTGTGAACACAAGAAACATAATAAAAGAAAATGTCAGGGGAAAACAGATATCTAAGACTTATAATACTGTCTCTCTCTGTGTCTAGATTCTACTGGGACCTGTTGATGTTAATGTTGATGATGGGGAACTTAATCATCCTGCCAGTGGGCATCACTTTCTTCAGAGAGGAGAACACTCCCTCGTGGATTATCTTCAACGTGGTCTCTGACACGCTCTTCATGGTCGACTTGGTTCTCAACTTCAGGACCGGCATCATCAAGGAAGACAACACTGAGATATTGCTGGACCCCAGGTATGTAGAAACATTTGTGGGGACATTGATTGTGCGTGTTTGGTTGAGAATATCAGTTCAGCAACTCTGTCCCCATAAATTTAAATGTGCTCTTTTGGCCATCTGCTGGTTTTATGCTAAAAAAAAAAAAAAATGCGCAAGACGTGAAAAGGTGACGAGGAGCCGGTGGCAGAGCTTTGTTCATGTTCCAGTTGTGTTCCTGTTGAATATTGATGAGAGTCGCTTCACGCCAGCCAAATTTTGGAATCACTTCCACAAGGCTCGACTGCCAAATTACAAATGTCACTGCTCCTCCATCCTGCTTTAACTCAGGGCGATACGCCAGAAGTACCTGAAGAGCTGGTTCCTCGTGGACTTTGTGTCGTCCATCCCGGTGGATTATATCTTCCTGATGGTGGACAGTCTCGACTCTGAGGTCTACAGGACAGCCAGGGCGCTGCGCATCGTCCGCTTCACCAAAATCCTGAGTCTGCTTCGACTGCTCCGCCTGTCAAGACTCATCCGCTACATCCACCAGTGGGAGGAGGTGAGAAACACAGGCTGGAAACAGAAAGCACAGTAGAAGGGGGTGAGATATTTCTGTGAAAGAGGTAGTTTAAAACTTTTTTAATATTTAAGATATGACCAAGCAGCAACCGCCAGGGCTAAAAAATGAAGCCAAAGTGCCAAAAACTGTAGCTCCTGAAAGGGTCACTTGAGGCTGGCTCCAAAAAACAGTAACTCTCCACAGACCCTCATGTTAAAATGCCCAAATTTACAGCAGTAATAAACATGTTTACAGCCTGGTACTAAAAACATTTGTTTTTTCTTGAGCTATTTTTTTCATATCTCACCCAATTCAATTTTTATTTAAGCCTAAGGTTATGTAAAATTAAGGGTGTGGCCGCTTTGAGTGACAGGTCGGTGTCCTCTGTCCGTTGACAAATAGCTATCATGGCTACAATGTAACGTAACCCCTCACTTACAAAGCACAGGCGTCGTTGTTTCTGTTTCAGTGTGTTCTCAGTTCATAAAGGTAAATTGTAATATTTTGGTCGCCTAAAAGTCTTTTCAGCATTTGGTTGCACTAAAATACCCTCCAAGAAGTTATATATACAGTTATTTTATGAAGCACATTTTGTTTTAATGGATTTAAGCCTGATTTTTTGCTTGTGAAAATTAGCATTAGTTCCAAAAATAGTCTTTTTCAGCATTTGGTTGTATTGAAAGACCCACTCAGGAGTCAGATATTCATTTGTTCTGGTAAGTACCGTTAGTTTTAATCTCCTTAGACCTGAGCCTTTGTTTGATATGCATTTTTAATTTCTTCTAGCTATTTGGATTAGTAGAGTCTGATAAGTATAAAAACCTAAGAATTGTCTTTGAACATTAAGTAGGCTTTTTTTTAAATTATGTCCTTGTATGGGGATAATGGATTTACTTTTAATCTTCACAAGTGTGTAATATCACACAAAACTGGTCATTTTAATGCCTGAGCATGGCTGTGCAAAAACAAGATTGCAAACAAAGAGACATTTGTTCAGTGTTTTGTAGCTATAAAAGTTGTCACTGTTCAAGTCTAAAATTGTAAAGATTTCAAGCCTAATCATGGCTATGCTGAAGCAAAATTACCATTATTGTAACATATCTAATACCCTTTTGTTTTTTTTGTTTTTTTTGTAACTGTATGATTTTTTTCCCCATTCTCCAAGCTAGGAATTTCCTTTTTGTCTGAACAAATGTGTCACGCCTAATTGGTCTGAGTGCACGTTCTATAATACAATAATCACGCCCCAATGTCCTCAAACCTTAAGATAATTAAGTCCCAATGTCCTCAAACCTTTTAATCAATAGTGTCTTAGCTTGTTACTTTTGCTAAAATTTGTATGTCATATTAAACTACACATGGTATTTATTTATTGCATCATACATAAAGTTTATATAGACTATGCAATTTAATCAAGTTTTGTCCTTGTCCGTTTTTGTGTTCGGACAGAATAAACTCAATCAAGTATAAGGTGCAGCAAGCCCAAAAGTAATGTCCTCATATGAGGATGCAGGTTTACAGGAAGTTTGGTTTTAGACCTGTTTTTGCTGGCAAAAATTTGCATCGGCGTTAGTATTATACAGTCAACCCTAGCTGTAAGTGCACCATGCTAATAAAAATACAGTAAGGTGGTAGGGTTATCTCCACTCTGGTGCCCAAATATGGTCAACTGTGGCTCTGAGAAAGTAAGATGATGACAGCCAAAATGCCAAACTCTAAGCTTTATAGCAGGAGTCCACGGACCAGTGGGTGACATCCCAGTAACTGTGACCTTGATTGTATTCAGTCTATGGTTATGACTCAGCACCAGCCTTTAACTTGCCAAATATCATGTTTTGGGGGGTTTAATCAAACCCACTTTTGAAGATTGTGCCAATAGAGGAAAGGCCTCATTAAAATGCATTTTTAAAAAGTTTGAAATAAAATCCATATGGAAAACAAGAAACCTCACCTGCTCTCTCCACACTTTCCTTCACTCTCTCATCCTTATATCCCTCCTCCTGCTCCTCCCCTCTGCTCCTCCTCAGATCTTCCACATGACCTATGACCTTGCCAGTGCCATGGTGAGGATAGTTAACCTGATCGGTATGATGCTGCTGCTGTGCCACTGGGACGGCTGTCTGCAGTTCCTGGTCCCCATGCTGCAGGACTTCCCTCCTGACTGCTGGGTCTCCAAGAACCTGATGGTGGTGAGTCTTTAACCAGCAGGCTGCACATATGTGACTATAATTTTTAATATGTTTCAATTTTATCGTGCAGACAAGAAAAAAAGGACACGATGTTCTGTTGGAGTTGAACGAATCACACAAAGCGCTATCTCTGCTTGTTTGAACAGTGTGCACAATATTTATTTCACATGAATGCAAGTCACAGATTTAGACGGGCTCTGCTTCTGGTTATCAGTGTGTGTGCAGAGTGAGGGTGTTTATCAGATTTGACATTGTTTGCTCCTTATCTGTGTTAATTGGCTCATGCAGCAACATGTCCAGTTGGAATTAGACTGACTATCATCATCGTCATCACCAAAATAAAAAAGGTTTTCCAATTAAAAAATCTCAGCAGAGATCAGGTGGAAGTGTGAACGCACGCAAACAGTCAAAGGTCTGGGGGGACCTGCTGGAGATTTCGTCCCCGTGCATGCATGCATATGGACATGGACGCCCATGAATGCACACAGATACACAGCTGTATGAATAGCTGACTCATGTCTCAGCGGTTGCCTGGGTGACTGTTGCTAAGCAGGCTGATGCTGGGATTTTCCCCAGAGAAAGTCCCCTCATCCGTTAGACCATTAACATCTTAGTATAATTGGACTTAAAACAGAAGGGCACACACACACGCACACACACACACACACACACAGAGGCTGCTCTTTTTTATTTATAGTCTTCACTTATTTATTTAATAATGCAGGACAACTGGCTTCTTATCGTCTGTGTGGTTTTAAACACTCTGCAGTCGCTCTGTTGTGACGCAAAGTGGGTTTTGACAGTTAAATTGCTTTGCTGTTACATGTTATGATCTCAGCTGTATTTTCTGAAGTGGTGTGGCTGAGTGCCTCTGAGGGGGGAAAAGCTCCTGGACTAAAATAAGAACAGTTCGATATTGCAGCGTCTTGTTAATTAACACTTGAAACTTGTTTTTACTCCTCCTGTCACCCTCTCTGTCCTCCTCCCACTCACAGAATGACACATGGGGCGTGCAGTACTCTTATGCTCTCTTCAAAGCCATGAGCCACATGTTGTGTATCGGGTACGGCGCCCAGGCTCCAGAAGGGATGACGGATGTGTGGCTCACCATGCTCAGCATGATCGTAGGTGCCACCTGCTACGCCATGTTCATCGGCCATGCCACCGCCCTCATCCAGTCGCTGGACTCCTCACGACGACAGTACCAGGAAAAGGTGAAACATGACTCTCATTCATCCTTACTGTCCAGCTGTCTCACTATACTGTCTGTAGTTTGGCCATTAAACTGCATTCAGTTGGTTCATGGGTACAGTCTTTATTATCAATAAAGCTTTGGGCTGTTTTTTCTATTACTCAGTTGATCTTTTATAAAAAGTCAATAAAAAATTGCCCATCACAGCTTCCCAGAGCCAAAGCTTACACATGCTCAATTTCCAATTATATAAAACAGAGAATCTTTACTTGTGCAAAGCTGCAATCAGTGAAGGTTTGGCATTTTTTGCTTGATAAATTATTTAAATGATAATCATAGTTGCTGAATAATTTTCTGTCAAGAGATCTCAGGGGTGCACTGGTAGCTCATCTGGTAGAGCATGTAACCTTTGTAGGCTGAGGCCTAAGCAGCAGTCAGAGTTCAAGTCCAACATGTGGCCCTTTGCCGCATGTCATCCCTTTTCTCTCCCCCCTTTCATACCTGTCTGATATATATACTGTATATATAAGTGAATAAATAAACAAAGACAATTCTTTTATTTTCCAACTTGGGGCTCAGGACCTACAAAAGTATTTGCAAGACTGATGGGATAGGACTCAAACATATTTCTTTTGCTTCTGACATATTTGATGGATTTTTATTCTTTCAGGTAATAATAAGATGATAAAACTCCTCACAACTTGGCTGTGTCCAGAATCACTCCCTGTTTACTGTGTAGTCCATTTGTTGTCTTCAGTTTTATTTCACTGTCCAAAAAGTGTAAAATATACAATTGTTTTCTCAAAATTTCCCCATTATTGAACAAAAAAAAATTTACTTTTTGCTGACATATCCACAATGCATTGCATTGCATTCCATTTTATGGACGCAAAAGTTAAAGATGTTGACATAAGCATCCCAAATGCCAATTTACAGCTAACTGCTGAATACACCATTGAGCCCTAGACGTGTGCCAAAACAGTGAACTAATCGATGTTCTTAGGCTCTTTTGTTTTAAAGTGAATGTGTTTGTTTGCAGATCCCTGACCTCTGCATGTTTGTGTTTGTGTGTTATTGCAGTACAAGCAGGTGGAGCAGTACATGTCGTTCCATAAGCTTCCTGCAGATGTTCGGCAAAAGATCCACGAGTACTATGAGCACCGCTTCCAGGGCAAAATGTTTGATGAGGAGAACATCCTGGGAGAACTCAGCGAGCCACTTAAAGAGGTAATAAATTTGCAAACACCCGCACATCTACACCACAAGTGCTCTGTCCTCTGGCAAATCTCTCTTCCTTCCCCTCTCTTTTATCTCCTCTTCCTCTTTGTCCAGGAGATCGTCAGCTTTAACTGCCGCAGCCTGGTGGCTAACATGCCACTATTCGCCAACGCTGATCCCAACTTTGTGACTGCCGTGCTGACCAAGCTCCGTTTTGAAGTGTTTCAGCCCTCAGACTTTATCATCCGTGAGGGCACGGTTGGACGAAAGATGTACTTCATCCAGCATGGGCGAGTCAGTGTGCTGACCCGCGGCAACAAGGAAACCAAACTGAGCGATGGGTCGTACTTTGGAGGTGAGAACATGCAGAATTAGGTAGGTAAAGAGAAAGAAGGTGCTTCAAGTTGAAGGTGATTGGGGTTTGTGTTTAAGCACGATATACAAAGGTTCATTTATCTCAATGCCTGTTCTCTTTCACAGAGATCTGTTTGTTAACTCGTGGACGGCGGACAGCCAGCGTCCGTGCCGATACATATTGTCGCCTGTACTCTCTCAGTGTGGACAGCTTTAACGAGGTGCTGGAGGAACACCCGATGATGCGACGTGCCTTCGAAACTGTCGCCGTTGACCGACTGGACCGTATCGGTAAAGCGTGGATTTCTGATTGGCTCATCATTTTTCTCACCATCTGAAATGTGAACGACTTGACATTTTCCATTTAGCTCTATAATTCTGCAACGACCTTGCCCAACGTTATAATAATCCGTCCAATTCTGCTAAATTTCTCAGGCGCTTTGTCCTTAGCTGAGAGGTCAGAACTCATTGAAAAATAAAATGATTAATACAATAAAGAAAGAGTAATATTCTCAGTGAAGAACAGAACAACCTTGAGGCTAAAACCTCAGATATTTGCTATGTGTTGAGTAAACAACCTCTACAAAGTTTTCACTGTTTTTCTGGAACTTGAAGCCTGGAGCAATATTGTTTTTTTCTGCTTTCAGACCCCCCCCCCCCTTTTTTTTTTAACCCTTTTAAACCTGAATTTAAGCGTTCTTGTGGTGTGTTCAGACACCCTTTACAAGCTATTTGACCCTGAGCAAATTGGTCTGATTTCTTCTGAAAATATTGGAGTAAAAAGGCAATGACCAAGAAATGTCTCAGAAACTGCAAGAAATGTATAAAATATGACAAGAAATGTACTTAAAACTTTGTTTTAAAAAAGAGGGGAGGATTATTGGAAAATGATTCAAAAATAGGGGAAATGTCCCATAAAGATATTTATAAATACAGTAATGTAAAATGTAAAATCATGTTACATAAACAAATATCATAAAATACATACATATATTTTTTTCAGGCTTTTTACATCATTTTTTGTGCTTATTTTCAGGTAATTCTCTCTTACTTTTATACAAATTTTTGGGCCATGTCTTGTTAAGTTTCTCCCTGCCTTCTCCCCATGTTTTTGAAAGAAATCAAACCAATTTTTAAAGCTTTGACCCAGAGCAAATTGATGCAATTTCTTTAAAAAATGGGGGAAAACGACAATGAGCAACTTGGTCAGAAATGTTCCATACATTGCAAGCAATTAATAGATTCAGAATTTTTTTAAAAAGCTAGGGAAAATTGTTTAGGAAAAAAAAACAAAGCTAGAGAAACACTATATTTATAATTATCATAATTACATATTTAAAATGATGTTGCATATTTTTTATAAAATTTCAAACACCTTTTTCAAGTCTTTGATTGTTTATCCTTTGTTTTGTTTTTTAATGTTTTTTAAAAAAAATTTAAACTAATTTTTCAGGTAATCTTCCTGTGCTCTTCACTAATTTATTGCTACTTTTTTGAGTCATTTCCTTCAATCTTTCAATTGTCTCATGTTCAAAGGGCATTTCTCTTTCTCCTCCACAGGCAGGAAGAACTCAATGCTCCTGCGGAAGTCCTCCCAGGGTGGTTCTCTGGGGGGCAGTATGGGTCGTGGCGGAGGTCGGGGTGGGGGTCCAGGAGCAGGAGGCCTTGCAGCAGGCGGTCTTGGTTCCTGTGACAGCATGCTGGTGCAACAAATTGTCAAACACGACAGCATGCCGGCCATGCAGGATGCCATTGCGGCCGCTGCTGCAGGCAGAAGCGGAGTCATGGGAGGGAGTGGCACAGTGTCTCCTCGGCCACGCCCGGTCATCTGGGCGCCGCTGGTTCATGCCCCTCTGCAGACTGCTGCTGCCACCAGTAATGTAGCCATCGCCCTCATGCACCAGCAGCAGCAACAGCAACAGCAGCTGCAGCAGCTGCAGCAGCAGCATGCGCTCGGAGGAGCTTTCTTCCTGCCTTCTCCTCTTATCTCTCCATCTCCATCCTCCTCTTTCCCTCTGTCTCCTCCTCGTCCTCCTGTGTTACAGCCCCTCCGCCCCTCTGTGAGCTCTCTCATTGGGATGATGACGATGGGAGGGATGGGAGGATTAGGAGGGATGGGAGGGATGGGAGGGATGGGTGGTTTGTCCCCAAGAGGGTTTCCTGCCTCTCCCTCAACCATGGGCCCCCTTGGTGGGCTGACATCACCCCCTATCGCTAAAACTCCACCAGCCTCCTCTGTCCCGACTTCAGTCCAACAAGGCAGAACTCTTCATTACGGCCTCCGCCTTCAGACTGACCACCCTCAAGTGATTGCTGCATCACAAGGAACCCCAACAGGTGCAGCCCAAGCAACTCCGCCCATCCACAAGATACCTGCCACCAACCCCCCTGCTGCATCTGCTGCCCCCTCAGATGGTAACATGTCTGTAACAAGCCAGCAGGGAGCAAAAGAAGCTCTGTTACGTCACGGGGGAAACAGCTCTCAGGGTCTGCCAGCGCTGGGCAGACTCACCCAGGAGGCCAGGCTGCTGTCGGCCTCGCAGCCCACTCTGCCTCACCGCTCCTGGGCTGGAGTGCAGCCTCACCCACCTCTCCACAGGAAAGCTTCTGGGGGTAATTTGCTGGCGGCTCCTTTCCTGGCAGGGCAGTTGGCCAGGGGAGGAAGCACGGGCGTGTTGACCTCAAATGCTCCGGTGCAGCTGGTGACAAATATACCGTTTAATGCACAAACACAAGCTGCAGTTCCCATTCAGCCTGCGTTAGCACAGAATCTGCTCACACAATCTGCCCCTCACTCTGCTGCTGTGCCCGCACCTACAGCTGCATACATGCCTTCTGCAGCTTCCTCCTCCCCTCCAAAGCAGACCCCGCACTCCTCTACTACCCCTTCACCTGCACCCACCCCGTCACCTCCTACACCTATACTCCCCCAGACACCTCGCCCAAAACCAGTCCCAATGACCCCTTCCTCCTCTCCTCCTCCCTGCTCCACCCCTCCTTCAGCTGGAACAAACCCGCTGTCACTCTCATCAACTCCTCGCCCCAAACCAATCCCAACACCCTCTCCCCGCTCTTCTTCTCCAACTCCCACTTCCACTCTGCCTCCATCTTCTGTTTCCACCCCTGCTCCACTACCTCAAACTTATGGGCCCAAGTCATCTTTTACCTCCTCCTCTCCGCCTTCATCCTTAATCACCTCCATCCCACCACGTCCCCAAAGCCCCAGAGCCAAGGCATCCAACACGCCTCCTTCTGCTTCTCCGTTGTCCGGCCCCAGTCCCGCCGCAACCCCAATCCCTTCTCCAACTCCCACTACCCGCACACGCACTTCTACCCCTGCCCAAACTCCTACACAAACCATGACACCTGTTACTCCTACCCCCTCTACCAACCCTGTTACACCTGCTCCCTCCCTGGGTAAATCCCAAAGTCCGACCCCATGTCTCCAGCCTTCTGTCTCCACCTCCAGAGGCTCCACCTCGAGCCAGATCCCAAAACAGACCCCAACCCAAACTCCTTCACCAACGCCAGCTAGCACGAGCTCTCCACGTAAAATAACGTTCTCAGTTCATCCTGTAAAGCAAATCTCTCCTGTGCTGACTCCGAGCTCTACATCAGGCTCTGATCATTCCACCAAAACAACCCCATCAACAACCCCATCCTCAACAACTTTATCCTCCACTAAGCCCTCATCTCTTACCACCATCTCTCCCTCCACCACAACTGCCACATCTTCTAGTGCCCAATCTGCCTCTGCTCCCTCCCCAAAACAAATGCCAACTACCACAGCTGCCCCCACCCACTCCTCAAAACTCAATACACCCTCCACTCCTGCACAGACCTCTCAGGCCGCCACCACACCCACCCAGTCGGCACACACAGCCGTCCCTGCCAACACCACCTCCCCTAAAGGTGGGAAAAAAGACCCTCAGCTGTCACTCGCCAGAAAAGACTCAGAGGGACTGAGACACAAACTGCCTGCCAACATGTAAGATCTCGCAGGATGTTGGTGTTGTACTTATTAGCAGAGCCATGGACATAGAGTCCGGATTGGCTCCAGACATCTGATGATGTCATGTGGACAGGTCCATCTTGTTTGCATTCACTCTAGGATGTGATTGTCTTAGAACATCAGGTGTTCGTGTAACTCAAGCCATCGATCGAGGGTGGAGACAGACTTTATGGGTGTGTTTGGTGCAGGCGATGGTCAAGTCTGAAAAACCAACACGTTCTCATCCCAAGTCGTCATATATTGCTGCTTTGCAGTGGACTTCCACGTCTACATATAATGGGTATCCTTCTGCATCTGTTCTTTACATTCTGGGATGCTGCTACTGATGTCAACACAAGCACATGGTGGGATGACACTACATGTGGTTATGTTTAGACAACAAAAGCACATGGCAACCAAAACCAGGATGTCAGCTGGCACGGGTGGTTAGGAATAGGGGAAGGAGGCACATGGTGAGATATAGAAAAAAACCCTGTCACATTCAGACAGGTAGTGGACACCGGACTCCTGCATGAAAGTTTGGATTTGTTGGACCCATTTACCGCCCCTCCTGCCTATATGGACCTTTGTGCTCCTTATAACGTAGTTGCCGGCAGCGTTTCAACCTGACACCATCCTGCTGCGTATCATGTGGATGTGACTTGTTACGTCTGGCCATCTTTTAAAGTGACGTCACCTGTCCATGTATCATACGGACGAGACAGGTGATGTCCAGCAGTGATAATAGCAACACAACTGGTTCTGTCTGGCCATGTTCTCAGCTGTCGCTGTCTGTCTGCAAATCATGCTGCCATGGCAGGTGCCATCCAGTGGCATATAATAACATACCGTGACCAGCTCTGTCTGGCTGCATTCTCCCCTAACGGCGTCCAGTGGCGTATCATGCGGACGCAAAAGGTGGCTCTTGGTGTTAGGATCTTATGTCAAAAGCACTTTCAAAGCAGCTGTATTTGGACCCATCTGTCACCCATACCTTACGCCCTATAACTGCCCTTTTGCTTGTCATATTACACCGTTACCTGCAGCCTTTCAACCTGACGCCACCCATCTGTGTATCATGTGGACGCAGCAGGTGTTGTTCGGCCGTCTGCCAGCATAAATAACACAGTCGCCTGCTCTGCCTGGCTGCACTCTCACCTGATGCTGCAGCAGGTCCATGCAGGATGCTGTCCATCTGCGTATCAGGTGCCACCTGGTGGTGTAAAACAACACCGTGACTGGTCCTGTCTGGCCGTGCTTTCATCCAGCAGCGTATCATGCAGACGTGACAGGTTGATTTTGGCGTCCACATCTTATACCAAAAGCACTGTCAAAGCGGCGATATTTGACAATTTCCAAATGTGAACGGGCTGGAAAAACCATCCAAATGTATACATACATATCTGTGTTAGTGATTGTTGGAGCAAGTGGGGGAGCTGAAGTGGAAACAAAACACACAATAAAATGGGATGGAAGCAATAGCTGAGAAGAAAAAAATTGATGATGGAAGCAGCAATACATGTGAAACATTTGAGTGGAAATTACCTTGACAACAATAATAAATGTGAGAAAATAGTCTGTTGGAAGAGTGTCTCTTGTGATTTCTGGCAATAGAGCAGACACTTCCTGGTTTCCAGCTCCAACTCCCTCTTGCCTCCCATTCTGCACCAAAGTGTAATATTTTATCATCAGAATAATAAGAAGAATATAGAGTTTAAAGATCACTGTAAAGTCCATATGAATTTGAATAATTAGGAGCAGTCCGCTGGTAGTTTTGTTGTCCCAGATGTGTGGTGTTTAGTTTTTTGAACAAAGCTTTTACATGTTCACTCTGACGATTTCTGTAAATTGTGTTTTTTTTGTGTGTGTGTGACGGACAATACCGCTCTGCTGTGCACCGTGGCTCTCTTGATTTTCATTCCTCTCAGCAACATGTACTGTAAATACGTGCCTCTCTGTGGGTCTGTTGTAAGCTTCCTCACTCCTCAGCCTCTGTGTCTTTCATCTCCTCTCTGTCTCAGCCGCCTTTCATCTGATTTCACAAGCCGCGGTCGCTAACTGCTTCTTTCGGCGTTCACAGACTCTCTCCCTTTCTCTCAGTTTGCCAGACACTTTGCTCTGTGCGGCTATGAGCCTCATGTTCAAATGGCTCTTCCTTCTGTCGCCCCAGCACTCTGTTTCAGCGCCATTTCCAGTGATGTTTGATGTTTTGTGTGGGTAGCAACAAGACATTTCTGTCTTAACCCCTGATACCATGTTGCCTAGACTATATATTAAAGGACCAAATGTTTTATTTTTTATTTATCACAGCTTTAGCTTTTGAACAGAGAAAAAAAAAGCTAATAATGCTGTCACGATGAGGATCATGAGTGTGGTGTTGAAGGTGATGATTATGATTGTGATGACGATGATGATGATATTCTTGACAACCATGTCAAAGATGATGAAGGTGTATATCTGGATGTAAGAATAAAGCAGATTTAGATATCATCTTGATGAGTGTGTTTAGGCATGAGCTTGTTTGTTTCTATCATGTGTACATTGCTGTTACGTTAAAGGTTCTGTATTTGACAGAGCATAAATATAGCAGTATATTTATATTCTTACAATATATTTCTCTATAAAGATGTGTTGCGGTAATGGCGTGCTAAGCAGAGAATGTCATGCTGCCTGTGTATGTGTTGTAATTTGAGCTTCTCTGTGGTTTGTTGTGGTCTGTGAAGTGGTCTGACTGTGCGTGCATGTTAGTGTTTGTGTCTATCCCGCGGGCTAGCTCATTGCAGCTGTTTTGCTTCATGTTGGTCACTGCTGATATTGGTATGGCGTAATCTCGGAAGCATAACACTCTTACCCCGGTCTCCCTCCAGGTTAATACCATTAGCTCTGTCAGCACTGTTGCTATTTAGTGTTGTTCATGGAGGCCGCTGAGCAGGAAGCTTGCTCAGCGGCCTCCATGCTGAGAACAGTGTGCAGGCAACTCAGGCTTATAGTATTATTATTATTATTATTATTATTATTATTATTATTATTATTATATTATGGAGTAGAAAGTGGAATGCTTCCCTCTGAGATGTAGTAGAGTAAAGTAGCAGAAAATGGAAATACACAAGTACAAGTACCATGAAATTCTTTACATAATTATGCAATTGCAAAGTATTCTGTTTCTAGGTAATATTTATTACTAGCAACTACTAATATTTTCAACATCATAATTAATATTTAAAATAAATTTTAAAAGATTAATACATAAAATTATTTGAATCAAAAAAGATTTTAAGAATAAATAAGGTATCAAGATCAAAACTGAGCCCTGTCATTGAAAATATTCTTGCTGTAGGATCCTTCTCAGACCCCCCTACAGAGGTTCAGGTGAAGCCCCTAATGTCCTCAAATCCTAAAAAAAAAACACACCTGACCTGCCACCACAAATAGAGTTTCTATTTTTACAGCTAGACTGTTTATAAGGAGCGCTATTGAAATATATGTTCAGTTATTTATAGCGCCACACTGTCGGAGCGCAGAGTATACTCTGGGGAGAGACGGAGCAGAAAAACATCAGGCGCATCGAAAGTGAAACTTAACTGTTGATTCTGCTGGGTCTCATTCATCGATCTGACTGATCAACTATCCACCCCGCAAGTGACAAACTGCTGCTGAGAGCTCCATGTGCCCAGACCATATGTTTATTTGTGTAAAATCTTTATCTAAGAAATAACTACAGCTGCCAAACAATTGCAGACGTGCAAAAAGTATAATATTTTCCTTTTAATTGTAGTGAAGTCAATGTAAAAAGTGGCAGAAAATGAAAATACTAGACCAGTGCTCGACTCATTGTTTACTTTTCACTGCTGCCACTAGATTAGGGTTTGTTGATTCTGTAATTTAAGTGAACTAATCCTTTAATTTACATATTTCATTTCTGTTTGGAGTGATCTCCAGGACGCTGATTACCACCTGAGACTGGTCTTGGACACGACCCCTGTTGACTCACATTTGGACGCGTTCATGATCTCGGAGGATTTTGGAATTGAGAGGTTTGGCAATTCAACTTTAATACTGCTGTGTGATAAAATAACCTCGTGTGAATGACTGAGCTAACAGTTTCTAACCATTCAACCAGCCTCAGCTCTGCCGCTGCTCCTGGAGCCCCAGCAGTAATCCTGTACCTCTCCGCAGAGGGCAGACACACTCGCATTCAAGGTTAAGCTTGTGAATTAGGGGACACTTAAATCTCTCTCGCTCTTTGCTGGAACTAAATGGATATCTGCCGTCATGAGGGCAAATTACAGTCTCACTGATACACCTGCCTCTCTTTTCCTTTCTGTAACTTTCTCTACCTCACACACAATAATTTTACCTCTTCTCTCTCATGAATGTACAAGAGGTTTTTAGCAGCCCTTCAGCCTGTGTAGGCGACGATGAAAGAATTAATTTTCATGAGTTAACAGTCAAGAGGCATTACCATGCAGGATGTACACTTATTATTATTTGCACACTGTTTGAGTAGCCCCTGTTTTGTCAGTAAGAGGATGATTGCAGCTATTTGAGCAAGGCTGTAATTATAAAATATATTGGGGAGCACACATAACCCCAAATATTCAATTATGCCCAAAATTGCCAATGTATATTTTTTGCCAGGACAGGCAACTACACACTGCCGACCAAAATAATTGTAAGCAAATGTGATCATAATCATGATTTAATTTAAGGGTCCAGTGTCTAGGATTTAGGGGATATATCAGCAGATATTTAATAAAATAAATATGTAAAAAAAAAATTAGTTTATAATCACCTTAAAATGAGAATAGTTGTTTTGCTACCTATGAATGAGCCATTTATATTTACACACAGAGCGGGTCTTCTTCCGTGGAGTCTGCCATGTGGTTCTACAGTAGCCCAGGACAGACAAATGAAACACTGGCCTTTTGCATTTTTGTATTTTTTTAGGGTGGCCACAGTAATTCTACACTCGGGACATGGGAGCAGTTTCAATCGGCTTCAATCTGCAACTTCAGCTATATACATATACATACGTACATACATATACATACATAGTGATGATTAAGAGGGATAATATAACATCTTTAAATCATCCAAAAATTTTTGTTTCAAAATGCCTTAAAATGGTCAGTTTAGCCATTTTGGTTCTAAAAATGTATCTTGGAGATGAATTCTCTCCAGATATTTTAGGTTTTTTATAAACTTTTAGGGACTGATTTTTTTTTTTCTATGACAGGAGAGAAAAGAGGCTGTAAACTGTATTTACAATTGTCCTCATTTCTAAAGTGCAGAATAGTGGTTTTACTGGAGGCCTCGCTTGAGCAGACACTTGTCTGGGAATCGGGCCTGCTGGCTGCACAGTGCCCACTAGATGGCGATGACACTTTAATAATCAGATCAGCAGAGCAGGAGGAAGCAGCTTCGTGCACAATGGCACCATTTATATAGCACAAGTATGTATCTTTACAGTAACATGAGAGAACAGGAGGGGCATTTAAGGACAAGAACAGTTAATGTGAAGAGGACAAGCCACTGAGGGAACAAGAAAAGAGGTTAATGTTGGCAGACCAGCCTGGATTACCAGCCATGAATAGAGGTGGGGGGATAAACAGGGCTGTAATTGCTGCCTGTTATTCTGGCTCTGAAATAGACTCAGGAGTCTTCATGGTGAGGTAGAGCTGGAGACAAACTGCAGAGTTTCTGGGGCTAAAAACTTACATTTAGGATGAGTTTATTGCTTATCACTCTACATTATTGCATTACATGGTACTATCAGCAGTGTGTGTGTACTTGTGCTGCACATTTAATCACTAGATTGATGTAATCCTCAATTCATCCACCCACAAACAGACTGAAAGGTCTCTGCGAGTGCTGCAGGAATCAGAAATACTTTGTTGTGTCACATTACAGTTGCTTTTATAGGCTATCTACATGCAGAGAAATTTCAAGAAACATGGAAAATCGAAAGAATGAAAAAATATGTGCATTATGCTATAATATATAACACAAAAAATAGAAAATGAGAAATTTAAGAAATATACACAAATATATACATCAAACTAGTAGATATGACCACAGTGTAAATTTTTAAAAAAAAAGCTGAAAAAAGTAATCTAAAAAGTGTGTTTAGATATATCTGAAACAATAGTATAAATACGAATTAAACAAGTATAATTTAAAAAGTAATAAATAATTCCAACATACTCTACCATCTACTCATTACCCCTTGTCACAGGTTGCATCTTTTTTACCACTTCGACCAGTTTTCATGTGTTTTTTCTTTCCTGCAGAGATGAAAGTATTCACAATGAACAAGTAAAAAAATAAGAAAAAATAAACAGAAATTCTGAAGCAGCAGCATTTCATTTTATTATCTTATCAGTCATCTCTTTACCCCCTCAGGTCTAGACCCCTAGAGAGTAGGTTTTGTTTTGACATAAACATATGAAACAGGGGGTCCATAAAAATTTGAGTATTAAAAAACGTAACTCCCCGCATCCTGATGAACTTTAATGCACCAATTTTGGCCCTTTTGCATTAATGTGTGGAGTAAATGTCTTTAATTCTCTGCTACCTTTATGTTTTTATTAGGGTGGACAAATGCACATGTTATGAAAACTGAGGGGCACATGTCCCCTGTGCCCCCCCCCCGAAACCTAAACCTATGTTGAGACCCACCTCTTTAAAACAAACTAACACTAGGGCAGCGGCGGAGGAAGTATTTAGATTCTTTACTAAAGAAAAAGTGCTAAATACTCTGTTACTCATAAAAGTCATGCATTGAGAAAGTTACTTACTCACTGAAAATATATTTAAAATCAATTGGATAATTCAAAATAAGTGCTCATATTTGAGAAGCTGAAACCATGATTTTTCAAAATCTTTCTTGCAAGAAATGATTATCAAAATAGTTGCCAGTTCATTTTCTATTTACTCTAATTATCTTTTCAGTTACACTTTTATAGTTTGAGTGCAAAAATATTGATTTGTAAAGTATTTAGAGTCATCAAATAAACATAGTGTAGTAAAAAGCATAATATTCCCTTCTGAAGTGTCGTGGAGTAGAAGTAGAAAGTAGTATAAGACACTTCAGTACAGTACTTGAGTAAATGTACTTAGTTACATTCCACTGCTGTGTGGGGGAGGAATCAGTTGCATCTATGGAACATGTAGTGCACATGTAGTTTTACGTCTTTGTCTAGCAGCACAACCGCAGAACAAGCACAGATTTAAGGTCAGGGGGGAGGTAGAGGGTGGGCTGGCTGAGCTCACCGCAAAATTATATATAGACTTCCTGCACCATCACTTCAAAACCCACCAACATGCGCGCACACTCCTGGAGCTACAGTAGACGAGGATGAGATTCAAACCTTGAAGAAGCGAGGTGATTCCCTTACCCATAACCACTTCAAACATCTGCAGTGTTCAAAGTTGAGCTTTGTGCAGTGAAAAGAGGGCTGCTGTTTAGAGTCTGTGCGTCACTTTGTACATGGAAAAAAAATCACAAAGAGGCGACTTTTCTCTTCATCAGCAGATCATATGTTTTGTTTTATTTTTTTCCTCTGATTCATTGATTTACTTCAAGTCATTTTAAAAAGTCCCTTTTAGTGTTGCCCTTTGCTGCTTCTCACACTGGATGTGACACATCCTCCATACAAGTTTCACTTATCACAAAAGCTTCTGTTTTACTTTAATAATCTCTCAGCCTCAGTTTAGACACGTGTTTGGAGCTCTGTGCACTTCTGTCTCTCAATCACCTCCACATGACTCCTGAGGGAATACTGCTGAGTCATGACCAGGGGCCACACAGTCTATTTTGACTAAAGATGCTTTTGAATATCACAGGTAAGGGACTGTCTGTTATTTATGTGGAGGAAAGGGGTGGTACAAAACAGAGGAAGCATGTCAAATGTTTTAAGCACTGGGTCTGGAGGTATGTTTGTTTGGGGTTTTTTTGGCTTTAGTTGAAGGGCATACAACTTAAAAGGCCATAGTTTGTGGTGTTGTTTTTTTTTTTACTTACAATTTTTTTAAGAAAACAGCAGGTGTGGAAGGCATGGTTTCTTTTAAAAGAATTAAAAATACACTAAAAGTATGTGTGTGTGTGTGTGTCATATTTACTTATAAATATGTTATTTATACGGTATACAGGTAATTTAAGGTTGTTTAAGGTCAATAAAGAAGCAATTAACAAGATATTACTTACCCATTGTGTAAAGGAGTAAATATATTCACAATAAGAGTGAAAACCAAGGCGATTTTCATCTCCAGGATTTTGCATTCAACTTTTAACTTTAAAACGTCAATGGTAGGGACAATATTTGAGTTTTTGCTGATATCTGAAATGCCAATATATAAAAGCTCATTTAGCCGATAACTCATACTGATATTGATATATCCACTTTTTTCCTTCATCTAATTTTAGTGATCTTCAAGTGTCTTTTGTAGCCGCGTTAACGTCATATTATGCATTCTCTTATCGTAATGGCCCACCAGCAGATGGAGACATAAATCACAGTGCTTTTCAGTGTATGTTATATTCATTCATTGAGTAAAATAAGAAAAATACCTCAGTTTAGGTTTGATGTTTCAAACTCAAAATTATGTTTGGTATTTTGGACATATTCACTTTGTATATATATATATATATATATATACGTGTGTGTGTGTGTTATATATACGTGTGTGTGTGTGTGTGTTACATCGACAGAAATCGGCATGTATGCCGACTCTGATAGGTATATTTCCTTTTAAAGTCAATATTGTCCCATACTGACGCACTGTAAAAAATAAAGTATTTGTTTTAACTTAAAAAAGTTAGTGTCCAGGCTGCCTTAAAATTTTAAGTTTACTGAATTTGAGAAGACAAGTTGAGTTAATATTTTACGATTCAATTTGTCAAATTCAGTCAACCTAAAAATTTAATCCAGCCTGGACACCAAATCTTAAAACATATTTTGTTCTTACAGTGTGACTTGCGGATATTATTGTGCACCCCTTGTCAATGGGTAACCTTTGTAAAACCTAACTAATGTATGGTGGAGGGACGGTCATGCATTCGTGAAGCTCAAAGAAAAATATTTGTAGCTTCGGGGTGGGTAAAAAAAAAAAAGTCACAGCCCAGTCACCCCTCTCCTCTGATAAATAAAGAACAGTCCCTTATTAATAGGCAAATATCCTTGTACTCTACCCACCTATGCGCGATGATGCCCAAACGACAGAGGGGGAGGAGGAGGAGGAGGAGGAGGAGCGGGGTCTCCAACCTGCCCACCTCTCTCCTCCCTCCAGCACCGCGACAGACACCTCTCCTGGCCTATCGCATCAGAGCCGGACCCCCCTGCGTCCTTTCCCTCGCTCCCTCCCTCCCCGGTGCCCTGCCCACCCCGGCGGTCTCCTCTCCAGCCCTGCCAGAGCCAATCCGCGACTGGGTGTAAGTAGGGCAAGCCGCTTCCTGGTTCTCAGAAAGAAGGAGCAGGGAGTCGGACGGGGCCAGCGGAGGCAGCAGCAGCAGCAGCAGACAGGGGGGTCAGAGGAGCCCGAGGAGCCGGCGGTCTGCAGAGAGGAGACAGGAGAGGAGAGAGAAACGCCGACGCGCACTTTGGCGGTTAAGCCCTCAGCTGAGAAGGAGGAGCGGCGACCCCCGTGGAAGAAAAGACAAGAGCAGGGAGTTTTAAAAAAGAAGAAGAAGAAGAAGAAGAAGAAGAAGAAGAAGTCAGGGTGGGACGGAATAATCCAGGAAGTGTGGAGGCCGGTCAGGTGGGAGGCGACGCGTCTGAACAGGTGACACACCGGCACTCAGGTAACTGCTTCACCTGTCTGCTGTTGCTTTGACTGAAAATATAACACACCTATTAACTTATACGTGATGTAAGTGTGCCATGACAGCACCGGCTCGCGACCTATACCCTCCCTCCTCCCTCCCTCATTCACGGCTCTGATCGGGGTCACGGGAGGACTAACCACGTCACGGGTATTCGGTAACTCGCGTCGACATTCACTCCCGTTTATAAAACGGCCACTGCGCGTTTTCATTTTCGCTTCTAAGTGCAAAAGAAAAAAGTCAAAAAATGTGTGTTTTATTTGAAGCAGGTGCAGCTTCAGTATGTGCGTCTGCGTGTGCGCGCGCGCCCAGGTGAGCTCGGGAGAGGGTGAGCAGGGTCGGCGGGTACATTTCTGGAGACTCGGCTGCTAATTATAGCCGAGAACACCGGCTGACATCCAAAACCTAACCTGCTCTCACGCACATCACCTGCCTTTCTGTGCTGCTCGTGGGCACGCAGTTTGCACCCAAATGATCTGCCTTCAGTGGTCTGTTAATCATCATCATCATCATCATGGCGCACCCAGTGTTTTATTTTAATCCCGTCCCTATCCTGTGCTACAATAGGATGTGCTCAGGGTGTAATGTTAGGTTAAGGCTTCTGCCTACCTCATGGGTGGGGAGGGCTGGCATGCAAGTGGGCTTTTGTGTGTGTGTGTGAGTGTGTGTGAGTGATTATAGAGATAGGTTGCTGACTCGCCCCTCTGACAGACCGGCCTAACAAGCTCAACTGGCTTGGGTTTGGTTTCCCTGTCTTGGGCACAGCCTGTTTGGTTAAATCTTTAGCCGTCCATGCAGGTAGTTAATGCCTTATGCCCTTTAGGCTCAGGTGTTAACGCAGCCTCTTGTTGTTTTCAGCTCACCTTTTGGCCTCTGAAGGGAATAACGCATCGTCTACAGTTTTGGTACTTCACTGATGGCCCGCAGGTCAAATCTGGCCCCTGATAGGGTGCTGTGTGGCTCCCAACCATTTTCTAATTCACAATAAAAATAAAGTGATTCACACTTTGAATTGTTGTTGTACTTTTAGTATACACAAGGTGCCAGAGTGCATAAAATAGCATAAAATAGAGCTTGTTTACTAAAAAAAGAGTGGCAGTAGAAGATCCCCATTCAGCACCCCCAGACAGAGGTCCTAGCTTAGCCCCTAATGTCCTAAAATCCTGCAAATGTTCTAAAACCCAAGAAATATTTTAAAATTCTAGAAATTTCCTCAAATCCTTAAAATATATATGGGGCTGCTGCAACTGACCCCTGGCCTCCTGTCATTTTGCAAGAGTGGCCCCAAGCAGAGCGAGTTGACTATCCCTGCTCTAGAGCCTGCACTTGTGATCAAAGGGAAAAAAAAGTTTGTTTTTGTCTCACTGTGCCGTCATGTGAGTGGACACCTCTCGTGCTGGGACGGCTCCCCACATATGGAAGAGCCATCAGGCTTTCGAAATAAATTCTTAATGCCAGTTCTGTTTTGCCCTAACTTTGTCCGCAATATAATTGGACATCTGTGCTTCATCCCTCGCTCCTGCTGTCCTGACATGACCTACGTCCCGCTCTGCTTTCTGCAGGCCGGCCTCTCCTATCTCTTGCCCCCCCCCCCCCAATGCTTTATCACCCTAATGTGTTTAGTCTGAATCTGTACCTCAGATACATTCTCCACATCATCTCACACATTTTTTGAATATTTCTTAGAGAGCTGTGGAAATCTTAACAGTACAGTACATACAGTATGCTGGTAATCACACTCATCTCAAAGAGCAGTGTGTGTGTGTGTGTGTGTGTGTGTGTGTGTGTGTGGGCTTTCTCAACCTCACTGACTGTTGGAGCGCTTCTTTTCCGAAGAAGTCAAAGTAGGAAGCTGTCGGTTTCTATCAGCGTCTTTTTTATTTCTGCTCTTACAAGAACCCCCACACTCCACCCCATATTACATCTGATGCATCATATGATTGTGTGTGTGTGTGTGTGTGTGTGTGTGTGTGTGTGTGTGTGGGTGGGTGGGTGTGTTCATATGCACTGTGGCTACATCTGTTGTTTTTTTAATGTCTTTATTATTTTCAATATTTAAGAATTGACAAACATTTAAAAGACAAGACAGAACAAGCAGGAGTATAATCAGACAAAATGATTATAAGGACAACAAAATAAACTAGTAAATACATAAAATAATGTGAAAAAATAATAAAATAAATGAAATAAAAACACATCAATAGATCTGCTATGGTCACAAAACAGACTTCTTTCCATACAGAACCAGATCAAGTCTGATTTTTAGAGTATAAGCTGTTCAAGATGTAAATTATCACTAAATTTAAAAAAAAAAAAACAGAGTTTTCATGGCCTTTGGTGGTTCCAGATCAGTAAGATGCATTTCTTTGCCACACAGATTATTATACCAGTCTTTTACACAGATATGGGGTCCATGGTCTTGTCCAGTACTGTACCAAAGAGGTCCTGCACTGCTGTCATGTCCAGTGTGGATAAAACTTAACTTCAACTTAACTTTCTTTACAAGAGAGGAGAAAACAAGTGTCTCAGTTAGTCAGTACTTTGTGTTTTTTCTATCATTCCATCACGTCTTTGTTCACATACTTGGGAATGTCTGACTCAGAGCCCCCCTTTAGGATAATTAACGCTAAACTCAAATCTGGTCACATTTTTAACATTTCTGTGTGTTTTCCTTCAGGTGTATGAACTGTGCTGACCTCTGAGCAAAGGACCAAAGAGGAGGGGGACAAGCAGGAGGCAGAGGACAGCAGGCATCCATCTTCTCCTGAGTTTATGGACTGGAGGTAGGAATGTGTTGTCATACATTACTATTAAAACCATGAGCCAAAGGGTTGCTCCCTTCAGAATACTCACAATACTTTCTCAGTGGTTCATAAAACATAAAAAACAAGACTAGGTTAAAAACCTAGTGCATGGCTAGATGTATGAAACTCTGGAGGGCTTTTATTTTGAAATAAGGGCCTTTAATTTCAAACAGAAAGTGGCAGCTTTCACTTTTCCACCAAAATTAGCGTGTGCATGCAGGTTTTTCAAACACGGGTAAAGCTGCTTAATATAGGCTATAGAGTATATTCCCAATGGCAGTGAACTCACCGCTGCACCACACGAGTCTGCCTCTGCCAGCTTTTGTTTGTGTGTGTGCGTGTGCTAAGCAGGTAAACAGTAAACAGCAGCAAGAACAGAAGTCTTTTTCAAATCTTTCTTCTCTTTATATATCTCTTATTCAGTCTCTCTTTCAAACTCAGCGCAGATGTATTTGTATTGGTGTTTGAGTGCTGCTTAGGAAGAGACAGACACTAATTAGAAATGGTGCGTCTTTGCATCTCGCCGGTTAAGGAGCAGAAATTACTGCATTTACGCGGATGTTGTGTTTTCATCGATGCCGATTAGAGCCTACTGCAGAGTCATTTGGCACAGGTGTAAATGCCGGTTGTATGCATTCTCATTGCATTAACAAGCCAGATGTTAGTGGGTTTTTGTGCAGTGGGAATGACGCTTTAGTCATGGACTCATGAAAGAAGCAGCTCTTCTGGTCGAGCCAAAAACTTCATGTAAATAAATGTTGAAGTTACAAACAATACACTTAGACACAGTCACGTATCCTGTAGCCTCTGATCATTTTAGACATCCGTCCCTCTTCAGCTTCAGTCAGTGATGTATGTCCCTGCATGACTGATGTTACAAAGGTAACAGCAGTTTGTAAAACAGCATTCATTTGCTAATCGGCCAAACTGATGAATGGGTTGACCTTTATCATAAGTCCCAGCATCTTTTAAACACACTTTTATCTGTGCCGTCAACCATTTTGGTAATTTTATTCATACATTAGGACAAATAAATTATTTTTTAAGGGTTCAGCATTCTTTAAAGTAATCGGTTCAAAGCGTAATCCAAATGCAGAGGTGTTAACACCTGTTCAGAATGGCCACACTCCAAAGCAGCCATGCTGTTAAGACGACAGAGATGTGATTTATTATAGAAGTGGAGATTATAATGCACACTTTCAAACACACTTTTAGACTTTTACTTTCTTGTTAAAATCAGGTGTGTAATTTTGTAATGAGTAGTTGTTTTTTTAAAGTCCAAAGCTGTGAGAATGAAGTACAAATGCTGTGTTAGGGGAAACAGTTTCAGATGCTTCAATAAGTGCTTTGTTTGATAAATTTAAAGCAACTACAAGAGACGTAATTTTGTGCTGATTTTGGCCGCCCCTTCAGACAAAAGATCTGGTTGAATTTGTGGTGTGCTCTACTAAAATCAGCTGGATGTTGCAACAGTTCATTTCTAGATTCAAGTAGATTTATGTTTATCTGTAGGTATGATGTGCAGTTTGTGGTTGTTTAATATACTGCACCATACAGATGCATTTAAGAATAATATAAAAACATCACATTCCTCTCACACCAAGCTCCACACACACTCACACACATGTGCAAAGGGTCACAGATGAAGAGTGAAATCAATTCCTAAATGATTAACAATGCCGTGAGATCATCTGAGTCTATGGAGCCGAGTAACAGAAAGAAGACAAAGAAAATTTCCCCGGTACGAATCACAGAGAGCGTTAAATCTGTATCTGTTTTATTCAGCCTGTCACTCTGCAGTTTACGTCACAGACACGTTGTTGTTGGGATCAAACCTCATTAAACATAGTTGTTTTATAGGGAGGCTAAAGAAGATGGGCTTCTGGACAGCATCATTGTCTTGGAATAAATATGAGCTGAAGAAAGTGGTCAAGCAGTTGAATATTTTATGGGCAACCTGGAAGTTAACTCCTCTGGAGTTTGTCGGCTGCAGGCGCTCTCTGACTACGATCGGCTCTTAGAGGAGGTTCGGGAGTGATGCCAGAAATACACTCGTGTTTAAAATGGGTTTATGATATTTATAGGTTTTTGGTATGTGATATAACAAAAGCAACGCTGCTTTTGAGAAGCTTAAAAGCTGTATTGATGTTAGTGTAACTGTAATAGTCGGCAAAACCAGGCCACATTTCTTAAGCACCAACCACAATGTCAACTTCTCTAGCTCCGGGTTGTGGTTATGCTAGCAAATTTAAACGCCTGCAACTAAGGGTGTAGGTTCGTTTCAATATTAGGGGGGTGCACATATGAAACGGAAGATTTGGGAGTCCTCTGCAAGAAAATTTTGAGCATTATACAATTAATTTCCTGTACTCTGGTTAATTTATATGTACCAATTTATGTCTTTTCTGCATGAATTGCTGGTGAAAATGCACATTTTTAAAGTATTAAATTTAGGGGGATGGGCCCCCTTTGACCACTATGTCCACTGCCCCCCCCCCACCACCCAAAAAAAACCGAATCAACCCAAAAAGCATATTTGGATAGTATTACATTAAAGAGTGAGTTTTTTTGGATTTGCGCTTAGATCAATTGCTGATTCTTGTAAGTGATAAAATACTTTGTCAGAGAATTTTAAAAAAAAGTGATATATGAATTGAC